>NC_084554.2:53580000-53837500 GCF_033978685.3 Nerophis lumbriciformis
GGTACCGTATTTTCCGCACTATTAGCCGCACCTAAAAACCACAAATTTACTCAAAAGCTGACAGTGCGGCTTATAATCCAGTGCGCTTTATATATGGATTAATATTAAGATTCATTTTCATAAAGTTTCGGTCTCGCAACTACGGTAAACAGCCGCCATCTTTTTTCCCCGTAGAAGAGGAAGTGCTTCTTCTTCTACGCAAGCAACCGCCAAGGTAAGCACCCGCCCCCATAGAAGAGGAAGTGCTTCTTCTTCTACTGTAAGCAACCACCCGCCCGCGTAGAAGAAGAAGAAGAAGCGCGCGGATATTACGTTTCATTTCCTTTGTGTGTTTACATCTGTAAAGAACACAAAATGGCTCCTACTAAGCGTCAGGGATCCGGTTCATGAAAAGACGCAATCTCTCCGTCCGCACACGGACTACTATTTCGCAGCAACTGCCTAAAGACTTTCAAGAAAAGCTGGCTACTTTCCGTGCATATTGTAAAAACAAGATAGCTGAAAAAAAAGATCCGGCCAGAGAACATTATCAACATGGACGAGGTTCCACTGACTTTTGATATTCCTGTGAACCGCACTGTGGATACAACGGGAGCACGTACGGTGAATATTCGCACCACAGGGAATGAGAAGTCATCCTTCACTGTGGTTCTAGCTTGCCATGCTATTGGCCAGAAACTTCCACCCATGGTGATATTCCAAAGGAAGACCTTGCCAAAAGAGACCTTTCCAGCCGGCGTCATCATAAAAGCTAACTCGAAGGGATGGATGGATGAAGAAAAGATGAGCGAGTGGTTAAGGGAAGTTTACGCGAAGAGGCCGGGTGGCTTTTTTCACGCAGCTCCGTCCATGTTGATATACGACTCCATGCGCGCCCACATCACGCTGGTTTTTAATATATTATTAAAGTTTGACTGACCTATCTGACTGTTTTTTTGATATTCCTTTAGCGCAGTTAGATGCGGCTTATAACACGCCCCGGCTTATAGGTGGACAAAGTTTTGAAATATGCCGTTCATTGAAGGCGCGGCTTATAACCCAGGGCGGCTTATGGTGCGGAAAATACGGTCCATTTTTGAAGTGATGTCAAAGTTAAAGGCTTAATTTTTACACACCGAACAACATAAAAAGCAAGACATTTTCACACATGCCCCCAAAATGATTAATCATTGGTTTTAAAATAGGCCTTGATTTACAAAAAGTGCAAGAACACACACTCTCACACACACACACCCCCACCAAACATTGATTAGGAATACAACCGAACCGTTCTCCGTCAAAGGACGCAATCACGGAATAAAAGAACCAATCAGTCAAATTGTATCCAGCTGATAAAAGAGACTGACCCCCCCCCCTTGCCCGCCCAACTTTAATAAAAGATTCCGCAAGGAACCGCACCGACACCACCGGCAGGCTTCACTTACGTCCCGGTCATTCCGAACAAAGCCCGGACCCTTGCCGACGAGGCTGCCGTTTCTGGCTTTGTGCCGCACACCACAACAAAACAAATGCGGCGTTTATTTCTAACGAGGTCCATCAATTAAAAACTCCCACCTGAGCCGGTCGGATGAAGGAGAGAAGAGGAACCTAAAAGCCGATGAACGGATATTGGAATTTTCCGTGACTTCTCTGCGAGGGCTGTTGGGAGACCCCCGGACAAGCCCCCGATTGATCGAGACAAAGTCCAAAGGTAGAAACTGGTAAGGCACTTATATACATATGAGAAATAAAAACATTATTTTACATACACCATAACAAAGATTAATGTTCATGTCATGAAGGGAATTAAATACTTGAAAGTACGACAGCATTTGGACTCTCTGCTCACTTTTTGAAGGAAGTCTCTTTTTGTACCTGTTAGGGATAAAACGGCCTGCCTTTCTCAGAGCCCTGGTGAAGCCGGCCGAGCTTGGCCAGCTGACCCGGGGACGGGGGCACATCCTGTCTGTAGGGACCCTTGGATTTCGGAGGCTCCTGATTGTGGTTTCTGTTAGACGGTTCCTGTCCCTTGGGGACCTCCTGATCTCTGCGCCTCTGCTCCTGTCTCAGCAGCTCCTGCGTCTCCAGGACGACTCGGACGTTGTAGTTGGACGTTCCCAGGTAGCCGTTATGGGCGCCGGAGTAGCGGGGGTCATCCTTGGCGCCTGCTGGTGGGTAAGCCTTGTCCCGTGCGTCCTGGGACGCGATGCTCGGGGTCTTACGTGGCGGCCTAAAGACGGAAAAACAATTTTAATTTCTTCCCCTCTGCATCTATTGTTGCTTGATTGACTGATTGAAACTTTTATTAGTAGATTGCACAGTACAGTACATAGTCCGTACAATTGACCACTAAATGGCAACACCACAATAAGTTTTTCAACTTGTTTAAGTCGGGGTCCACGTAACTTTTTGGACCATGGTCACACAGGAAGTACACAAACTTTTAATGACATGTGAACGAATCATAAACAAGTACTAGTATAGTACCGCAGTACTAATGAATCATAATCAGGAGGATACAATAGCTCACCGGCGTCACAATGTAAACAAACGCCATGGGTGGATCTACACCTGACATCCACTGTAATGATACCAAGTACAAGAGTGAATCTAGTCGATACTATTATGATTCAGGGGCGTGACTAGCTTTTAAGGACAGGGAGGGGGGCTTAGCCCCCAGGAGATGCACAGGGTGCGAGCGAACGTAACGCACGAGTACAAAACTTCACAAACGGCTAACAAAGACTTAGAAATGATTCATTAGGGCCCGCATGGCCCATTGTATAAGGACTCCCAAAGGGAGTCCTTATGCAATGGGACATAAGGACCTATTGAATTTGTAAGGTTTTATTATTATTATTCTTCCGCAACTTTGCGCTGTAATTTGACCCCCTTAGCATGCTTCAAAACTCACCAAATTTTACACACACACATCAGTAATATACGGCAAAACTTTTGATCAAAAAACCAAACCCCAAAACTCAAAATTGCGCTCTAGCGCCCCCTAGAAAGAAAACTGCTTATAACTCCCAGTACGAATGTTGTAGAGACATGAAACAAAAAACCTCTATGTAGGTCTTACTTAGACCTACTTTTCATTAATTAATTTTAAAATCAACAGGAAGTTGGCAATTCCCCCTTCAAGACAAAAAAGTACTAAAAACAGTAACTTTTGCCTCTTTGAGCTGTATTTTCCACCCTCTTAACATGCTTCAAAACTCACCAAACTGAACACACACATCAGGACTGGCAAAAATTGCGATCTAATAAAAAAACCTAACACCAAATCTCAACTAGCGCAATTTTTGAATAAAACGCAGAAAAAACTGCTCCTCGGAAGGAAAAAAAATGACAAAACTGCCTGTAACTCCCACTGGGAAGGTTGGGGAGACATAAAACAAAAACCTCTATGTAGGTCTCACTTAGACCTACATTTCATATATTGACAACCCCCAGCAAAAATCAACAGGAAGTTTGCAATTTCCCCTTCAAAACAATTTTTTTTTTATAAACCGGTCACTTCTCTTCAAACATTATCTCCTCTGAGCGCGTTTGTCGTATCAGCTTCAAAATAACACAGGAGAGAGATTGAACCCTTCTGATTAAAAGTTATTGAAAGAGTTTTAATAACTGCTCCGGTTTTGATTTTATGAGCCTTCAAAGAACCGCTGCGCTGATGCTGCTGCGCTGCTGTTTTTTTAAGATGGCTGCTTAAAAGCAGGAAGCACCAACGTGCCCACACATTGCAGACAAGGTAGGTACACTAGACAAAAGTCTTGGGACACTTCAGAATAAAAGTATACAAAAGTATTAGGACACTTAGGACTAGCACCTGCCAAATACGCGGGCCCGACCAACGCTGCTTGCAGCTTTAATTATTATTATTCTTCCGCAACTTTGCGCTTAAATTTGACCCCCTTAGCATGCTTCAAAACTCACCAAATTTTACACACACATCAGTAATATACGGCAAAACTATTTATCAAAAAACCAAACCCCAAAACTCAAAATTGCGCTCTAGCGCCCCCTAGAAAGAAAACTGCTTATAACTCCCAGTACGAATGTTGTAGAGACATGAAACAAAAAACCTCTATGTAGGTCTTACTTAGACCTACTTTTCATTAATTAATTTCCTCGGGCAAACATCAACAGGAAGTTGGCAATTCCCCCTTCAAGACAAAAAAGTACTAAAAACAGTAACTTTTGCCTCTTTGAGCTGTATTTTCCACCCTCTTAACATGCTTCAAAACTCACCAAACTGAACACACACATCAGGACTGGCAAAAATTGCGATCTAATAAAAAAACCTAACACCAAATCTCAAAATTGCGCTCTAGCGCAATTTTTGAATAAAACGCAGAAAAAACTGCTCCTCGGAAGAAAAAAAATGACAAAACTGCCTGTAACTCCCACTGGGAAGGTCGGAAATACATGAAACAAAAACCTCAATGTAGGTCTTATTTAGACCTACATTTCATAAATTGACAACCCCCAGCAAAAATCAACAGGAAGTTTGCAATTTCCCCTTCAAAACAATTTTTTTTTATAAACCGGTCACTTCTCTTCAAACAATTATCTCCTCTGAGCGCGTTTGTCGTAGGAGAGAGATTGAACCCTTCCAAATAAAAGTTATCGAAATAATTTTTCTAACTGCTCCGGTTTTGATTTTATGAGCCTTCAAAGAACCGCCGCGCTGCTGTTTTTTTAAGATGGCTGCTTAAAAGCAGGAAGCACCAACGTGCCCACACAATGCAGACAAGGTAGGTACACTAGACAAAAGTCTTGGGACACTTCAGAATAAAAGTATACAAAAGTATTGGGACACTTAGGACTAGCACCTGCCAAATACGCGGGCCCGTACAACGCTGCTTGCAGCTTTAATTATTATTATTCTTCCGCAACTTTGCGCTGTAATTTGACCCCCTTAGCATGCTTCAAAACTCACCAAATTTTACACACACATCAGTAATATACGGCAAAACTTTTTATCAAAAAACCAAACCCCAAAACTCAAAATTGCGCTCTAGCGCCCCCTAGAAAGAAAACTGCTTATAACTCCCAGTACGAATGTTGTAGAGACATGAAACAAAAAACCTCTATGTAGGTCTTACTTAGACCTACTTTTCATTAATTAATTTCCTCGGGCAAACATCAACAGGAAGTTGGCAATTCCCCCTTCAAGACAAAAAAGTACTAAAAACAGTAACTTTTGCCTCTTTGAGCTGTATTTTCACCCTCTTAACATGCTTCGAAACTCACCAAACTGAACACACACATCAGGACTGGCAAAAATTGCGATGTAATAAAAAAACCTAACACCAAATCTCAACTAGCGCAATTTTTGAATAAAACGCAGAAAAAACTGCTCCTCGGAAGGAAAAAAATGACAAAACTGCCTGTAACTCCCACTGGGAAGGTCGGAGAGACATAAAACAAAAACCTCTATGTAGGTCTCATTTAGACCTACATTTCATATATTGACAACCTCCAGCAAAAATCAACAAGAAGTTTGCAATTTCCCCTTCAAAACAATTTTTTTTTTATAAACCGGTCACTTCTCTTCAAACATTATCTCCTCTGAGCGCGTTTGTCGTATCAGCTTCAAAATAACACAGGAGAGAGATTGAACCCTTCTGATTAAAATTTTTGAAAGAGTTTTAATAACTGCTCCGGTTTTGATTTTATGACCCTTCAAAGAACCGCTGCGCTGATGCTGCTGCACTGCTGTTTTTTTAAGATGGCTGCTTAAAAGCACGAAGCACCAACGTGCCCACACAATGCAGACAAGGTAGGTACACTAGACAAAAGTCTTGGGACACTTCAGAATAAAAGTATACAAAAGTATTGGGACACTTAGGACTAGCACCTGCCAAATACGCGGGCCCGTACAACGCTGCTTGCAGCTTTAATTATTATTATTCTTCCGCAACTTTGCGCTGTAATTTGACCCCCTTAGCATGCTTCAAAACTCACCAAATTTTACACACACACATCAGTAATATACGGCAAAACTTTTTCTCAAAAAACCAAACCCCAAAACTCAAAATTGCGCTCTAGCGCCCCCTAGAAAGAAAACTGCTTATAACTCCCAGTACGAATGTTGTAGAGACATGAAACAAAAAACCTCTATGTAGGTCTTACTTAGACCTACTTTTCATTAATTAATTTCCTCGGGCAAACATCAACAGGAAGTTGGCAATTCCCCCTTCAAGACAAAAAAAGTACTAAAAACAATAACTTTTGCCTCTTTGAGCTGTATTTTCCACCCTCTTAACATGCTTCAAAACTCACCAAACTGAACACACACATCAGGACTGGCAAAAATTGCGATCTAATAAAAAAACCTAACACCAAATCTCAAAAATTGCGCTCTAGCGCAATTTTTGAATAAAATGCAGAAAAAACTGCTCCTCAGAAGAAGAAAATGACAAAACTGCCTGTAACTCCCACTGGGAAGGTCGGAGAGACATAAAACAAAAACGTCTATGTAGGTCTCACTTAGACCTACATTTCATATATCGACAACCCCCAGCAAAAATCAACAGGAAGTTTTCAATTTCCCCTTCAAAACAAATTTTTTTTATAAACCGGTCACTTCTCTTCAAACATTATCTCCTCTGAGCGCGTTTGTCGTTTCAGCTTCAAACTAACACAGGAGAGAGATTGAACCCTTCCAAATAAAAGTTATCGAAATATTTTTTCTAACTGCTCCGGTTTTGATTTTATGAGCCTTCAAAGAACCGCTGCGCTGCTGTTTTTTTAAGATGGCTGCTTAAAAGCAGGAAGCACCAACGTGCCCACACAATGCAGACAAGGTAGGTACACTAGACAAAAGTCTTGGGACACTTCAGACTAAAAGTAGACAAAAGTATTGGGACACTTAGGACTAGCACCTGCCAAATACGCGGGCCCGACCAACGCTGCTTGCAGCTTTAATTATTATTATTCTTCCGCAACTTTGCGCTGTAATTTGACCCCCTTAGCATGCTTCAAAACTCACCAAATTTTACACACACACATCAGTAATATACGGCAAAACTTTTTATCAAAAAACCAAACCCCAAAACTCAAAATTGCGCTCTAGCGCCCCCTAGAAAGAAAACTGCTTATAACTCCCAGTACGAATGTTGTAGAGACATGAAACAAAAAACCTCTATGTAGGTCTTACTTAGACCTACTTTTCATTAATTAATTTTAAAATCAACAGGAAGTTGGCAATTCCCCCTTCAAGACAAAAAAGTACTAAAAACAGTAACTTTTGCCTCTTTGAGCTGTATTTTCCACCCTCTTAACATGCTTCAAAACTCACCAAACTGAACACACACATCAGGTCTGGCAAAAATTGCGATCTAATAAAAAAACCTAACACCAAATCTCAACTAGCGCAATTTTTGAATAAAACGCAGAAAAAACTGCTCCTCGGAAGAAAAAAAATGACAAAACTGCCTGTAACTCCCACTGGGAAGGTCGGAGAGACATAAAACAAAAACCTCTATGTAGGTCTCACTTAGACCTACATTTCATATATTGACAACCCCCAGCAAAAATCAACAGGAAGTTTTCAATTTCCCCTTCAAAACAAAATTTTTTTATAAACCGGTCACTTCTCTTCAAACATTATCTCCTCTGAGCGCGTTTGTCGTTTCAGCTTCAAAATAACACAGGAGAGAGATTGAACCCTTCTGATTAAAATTTATTGAAAGAGTTTTAATAACTGCTCCGGTTTTGATTTTATGACCCTTCAAAGAACCGCTGTGCTGATGCTGCTGCGCTGCTGTTTTCTCAAGAAGGCTGCTTAAAAGCAGGAAGCACCAGCATGCCCACACAATGCAGACAAGGTAGGTACACTAGACAAAAGTATTGGGACACTTCGGACTAAAAGTAGACAAAAGTATTGGGACACTTAGGACTACCACTGGACAAAAGTATTGGGACACTTAGCCCGAAAACTGAACAAAAGTATTGGGACACTTGGGACTACAACTTGACAAAAGTATTGGGACACTTAGGACTACAACTTGCCAAAAGTATTGGGACACTTGGGACTAAAACTGGACAAAAGTATTGGGACACTTAGGACTAGCACCTGCCAAATACGCGGGCCCGACCAACGCTGCTTGCAGCTTTAATTATTATTATTCTTCCGCAACTTTGCGCTGTAATTTGACCCCCTTAGCATGCTTCAAAACTCACCAAATTTTACACACACATCAGTAATATACGGCAAAACTTTGTATCAAAAAACCAAACCCCAAAACTCAAAATTGCGCTCTAGCGCCCCCTAGAAAGAAAACTGCTTATAACTCCCAGTACGAATGTTGTAGAGACATGAAACAAAAAACCTCTATGTAGGTCTTACTTAGACCTACTTTTCATTAATTAATTTCCTCGGGCAAAAATCAACAGGAAGTTGGCAATTCCCCCTTCAAGACAGAAAAAGTACTAAAAACAGTAACTTTTGCCTCTTTGAGCTGTATTTTCACCCTCTTAACATGCTTCAAAACTCACCAAACTGAACACACACATCAGGACTGGCAAAAATTGCGATCTAATAAAAAAACCTAACACCAAAAAGGCAGGCCATTTTTTGAATAAAACGCAGAAAAAACTGCTCCTCGGAAGACCAGGCTTGAGCCCCCCTAAAATAGGCCTAACAACGCCAATGCTATGATTTTATTTGTTTAGTTCATATTATGTTTACAAAGTCAGTAAATACGTCCCTGGACACATGAGGACTTTGAATATGACCAATGTATGATCCTGTAACTACTTGGTATCGGATCGATACCCAAATGTGTGGTATCATCCAAAACTAATGTCAAGTATCAAAGAAGAGAAGAATAAGTGATTATTACATTTTAACAGAAGTGTAGATAGAACATGTTAAAACAGAAAATAGCGCGACACCTACCCTTTACATCAATATTTATTCATCAGTATTGGTTTTTATAGGTATTATATTTTATTGTATGATCCTGTAACTACTTGGTATCAGATCGATACCTAAATGTGTGGTATCATCCAAAACTAATGTAAAGTATCAAAGAAGAGAAGAATAAGTGATTATTACATTTTAACAGAAGTGTAGATAGAACATGTTGAAAGAGAAAATAAGCAGATATTAACAGTAAATGAACAAGTAGATTAATAATCATTTTTTACAGTTTGTCCCTCATAATGTGTACAAAATAATAGGTGTATAAATGACACAATATGTTACTGCATAGACTAATTAGGAGTCTTTGTTTGTTTACTTACTACGACAATGGGAGACCGGGCTTTCTGTTCCGCCGCTCCCAGTCTGTGGAACGCTCTCCCTGACCACCTGAGGGTACCACAGACTGTGGATGCTTTTAAAAATGGCTTAAAAACCCTTCTTTTTTTTAAAAAAAAGCCTTTTTTTAGACACATGCATATTAGGTCTAGCTATTAGGTGTATAAATGACACAATATGTTACTGCATAGACTAATTAGGAGTCTTTGTTTGTTTACTTACTACTAAAAGACAAGTTGTCTAGTATGTTCACTATTTTATTTCAGGACTAAATGACAATAATAAACATATGTTTCATGTACACTAACATTTTTTTGTCAAAATAAAGCCAATAATGACATTTTTTTGTGGTCCCCTTTATTTACAAAAGTATCGAAATACATTTTGGTACCGATACCAAAATATAATATATATGTTGGAATTTTGGTATACTATAAATTCAAGCTTCTGCTTGAATGTTTGACCACTCCTCTTGACTAAATTGGTGCAGTTCAGCTAAATGTGTTGCTTTTCTGTCTTGGACTTGTTTCTTCAGCATTGTCCACACGTTTAAGTCGGGACTTTGGGAAGGCCATTCTAAAACCTTCATTCTAGCCCGATTTAGCCATTCCTTTACCACTTTTAAGGTGTGTTTTGGGTCATTGTCCCTCATAATGTGTACAAAATAATAGGTGTATAAATGGCACAATATGTTCCTGCATAGACTAATTAGGAGTCTTTGTTTGTTTACTTACTACTAAAAGAAAAGTTGTCTATTTCATTTAAGGACTAAATGACAATAATAAACATATGTTTCATGTACACTAACATTTTTTTGTTAAAGTAAACCCAATGATGACATTTTTGTGTGGTCCCCTTCATTTAGAAAAATGCCGAAAGGTATCGAAAGGAATCGATTTTTGGTACCGGTAGCTAGTGCTCCTCAATGTAAACAACAACTGTAATGATACCAAGTACAAGAGCGTATCTAGTCGATACTACTATGAATACGTCTTTTTTCTTTTCTTTTAAATTCATATTATTCTTTTATAAAGTCTGGACACATGAGGACTTTGAATATGACCAATGTATGATCCTGTAACTACTTGGTATCGGATCGATACCTAAATGTGTGGTATCATCCAAAACTAATGTCAAGTATCAAAGAAGAGAAGAATAAGTGATTATTACATTTTAACAGAAGTATAGATAGAACATGTTAAAACAGAAAATAGCGCGACACCTACCCTTTACATCAATATTTCTTCATCAGTATTGGTTTTTATAGGTATTATATTTTATTGTATGATCCTGTAACTACTTGGTATCGGATCGATACCTAAATGTGTGGTATCATCCAAAACTAATGTCAAGTATCAAAGAAGAGAAGAATAAGTGATTATTACATTTTAACAGAAGCGTAGATAGAACATGTTAAAACAGAAAATAAGCAGATATTAACAGTAAATGAACAAGTGGATTAATAATCATTTTTTACAGTTTGTCCCTCATAATGTGTACAAAATAATAGGTGTATAAATGACACAATATGTTACTGCATAGACTAATTAGGAGTCTTTGTTTGTTTACTTACTACTACAATGGGAGACCGGGCTTTCTGTTCCGCTGCTCCCAGTCTGTGGAACGCTCTCCCTGGCCACCTGAGGGTACCACAGACTGTGGATGTTTTTAAAAAAGGCTAAAAAAAACCTTCTTTTTTAGATATATGCATACTAGTTCTAGCTATTAGGTGTATAAATGACACAATATGTTACTGCATAGACTAATTAGGAGTCTTTGTTTGTTTACTTACTACTAAAAGACAAGTTGACTATTTTATTTAAGGACTAAATGACAATAATAAACATATGTTTCATGTACACTAACATTTTTTTGTTAAAGTAAACCCAATGATGACATTTTTGTGTGGTCCCCTTTGTTTAGAAAAATGCCGAAAGGTATCGAAAGGAATCGATTTTTGGTACCGATAGCTAGTGCTCCTCAATGTAAACAACAACTGTAATGATACCAAGTACAAGAGCGTATCTAGTCGATACTACTATGAATACGTCTTCTTTCTTTTCTTTTAAATTCATATTATGTTTATAAAGTCAGTAAATACGTCCCTGGACACATGAGGACTTTGAATATGACCAATGTATGATCCTGTAACTACTTGGTATCGGATCGATACCTAAATGTGTGGTATCATCCAAAACTAATGTAATGTATCAAAGAAGAGAAGAATAAGTGATTATTACATTTTAACAGAAGTGTAGATAGAACATGTTAAAAGAGAAAATAAGCAGATATTAACAGTAAATGAACAAGTAGATTAATAATACATTTTTTACAGTTTGTCCCTCATAATGTGTACAAAATAGTAGGTGTATAAATGACACAATATGTTACTGCATAGACTAATTAGGAGTCTTTGTTTGTTTACTTACTACTACAATGGGAGACCGGGCTTTCTGTTCCGCCGCTCCCAGTCCGTGGAACGCTCCCCCTGACCACCTGAGGGTACCACAGACTGTGGATGCTTTTAAAAATGGCTTAAAAACCCTTCTTTTTTTTAAAAAAAAGCCTTTTTTTAGACACATGCATATTTGTTCTAGCTATTAGGTGTATAAATGACACAATATGTTACTGCATAGACTAATTAGGAGTCTTTGTTTGTTTACTTACTACTAAAAGACAAGTTGTCTATTTCATTTAAGGACTAAATGACAATAATAAACATATGTTTCATGTACACTAACATTTTTTTGTCAAAATAAAGCCAATAATGACATTTTTTTGTGGTCACCTTTATTTAGAAAAGTACTGAAATACATTTTGGTACCGGTACCCTGAAAACATATCCCCCAAGTCTGCACGTGCAAACAGCTGATGTGTGTGTGTGTGTGTGTGTGTGTGTGTGTGTGTGTGTGAGTGTGTGCGGTCGATTAAAACATGTTTCCTCCATATTCTTATGGATCTGCGGCCCGCGGGGAGACCTAATCAATGCAGAGTGTACCGGCCAGACCGATCCATGCGTTCCTTTGCTGGGTGTTATCTGCCGGCGTGTCATGTGACGTGACAGGTGTCATGTGACGCGACAGGTGACTTCTTCTCTTTAGCAGCCGGCACTCGGTCGGATCACGCTTGATGCACAATTCTCCCAGTTTGAGCCGTTTTGTCCTAGCGACTTCAAAATAAAAGACCCAGAGCGCTTCCGGAAGAAGTCCCGGTGGCTGCTCGTCAGATGGCAGGCGGGCTGGGGACGTGAGGACGGCGCCGGACTCATGAAGTCTTAGGATTATCTTAGCTTAGAAGGGGGCGAGGAACAAGTGTGTGAGTCGCAGAGAGAGACACAACACATATGAGACAGACACACACACACATACAGGTTATCATTTGGAATGGGGACCAAGTTTTTGTTCAGAACTTGTGGGGACCGCCCTTTCTACAGGTTGTGGAGGCATAAAAAAACGTCAGAGGATCCCCTAAAGGTGACTGTGTAAACAGAGCGATGTCCCCATTAAGTAAGCAATGCCAGAAAACACACACACACACACACACGTTCTTGTATTTTTACCTTCTTGAGACCTGAGAAAAATGCCTACCTCTTTTTAGGACCAGCCTTTCTAGATATATAAAGAAGTGTATTTACAACATTAAAAATATATACATACTATGCAAATATAAAAAAAAAGCTTGTTGTAAAAAATGAGTTGGAATTTCACAAGAAAAAGGTCACAATTTCACAAGAAAAACTTAGACTTTTGGCAGGATTACAATAAAAGTTGTAATTTTACTCAACACAAGTCAAAATCCTACAAGAAAAACTGAACATTTGTGCAATATCATGATAAAAGTTGGAATTTTACTCAATGACAGTCGCAATTTTACAATAAAAGCTTAAAATGTTGGCAACTTTATGGAAAGAGTCGTCATTTTACTCGACAAAAGTCACAATTTTATAAGAAAACTTTAAAATGTTGGCAATATTACAATAATAATCTGAATTTTTTTATGACAAATGTCACCGTTTTGCATTAAAAAGTAATAATTTTACGAGAAAATCTTGCAATATTACATAAACAGAAATAATGACAAATTGTTCCCAATTTTATAAGAAAAAAGTCGACACATTGTGAGAAAAAGACTGCTTTTAGTTAATTATGTGCTTGTAATTGTTTTTGTTTAATCTTCATTATTTACTTCGTTATTACAGTATGTCTCTATATACAGATTTATTTAATTTTTGTTAAATTAATTTTGGCCAAAGGAGAGGCATTTCAATTTTTTTACACACACTTGTTATTTCATATGTTGAACAGAGGGGGGGCACTTTTAAAAGCCAGCAGGGGTGCAAATGAGACATTGTCTATTAGATGCAATGTTATTGATTTATGTCATGACTTGTTCACACCTTCTCATATGGAAGATACTTTTCCTTCGTCATGTCTCAAGAAGGGTAGCAATACAAGAAAACACACACACACACACACACACACACACACACACACTCTTGTAGTTCTACCTCTTTAGGACCAGCCTTTCTAGATATATAAAGAAGTGTATTTACGACATTAATAATATATACATACTATGCACATATAGAAAAGCTTGTTGTAAAAAATGAGTTGAAATTTCACAAGAAAAAGGTCACAATTTCACAAGAAAAACTTGGACTTTTGGCAGTATTAAAATAAAAGTCGTCATTTTACTCAACGCAAGTCAAAATTTTACAAGAAAAACTGAACATTTGTGCAAAATTATGATAAAAGTTGGAATTTTACTCAATAACAGTCGCAATTTTAAAATGTTGGCAATTTTGTGAAACAAAAGTCACAATTTTATAAGAAAACTTGAACATTTTGGCAATTTTATGAAAGGAGCCATCATTTTACTCAACAAAAGTTACAATTTCATAGGAAAATGTTTCAAATGTTGGCAATATTACAATAATAATCAGAATTTTACTTCGCAAAATAGATGACAAAAGTCATAATGTTACTCAAAAAACAAAACAAAAATTGGCAATATTGTGATAAAAGTCAGAATTTTATATGACAAATGTCACCATTTTGCATTAAAAGTCATACTTTTACATAAAAAAGTCATAATTTTACAAGAAAATCTTGCAATATTACAGAAACAGAAATAATATGACAAATTGTTCCCAATTTTATAAGAAAAAGTCGACACATTGTGAGACTGCTTTAAGTTAATTATTGCTTGTAATTGGTTTCATAATCTTCATTATTTACTTCAAGTTATTACAGTATGTCTCTATATACATATTTATTTACATTTTTTTCAATTAATTTTGGCCAAAGGGGGCGCATTTTAATTTCTTACACACACTTGTTATTTCATATGTAGACCAGAGGGAGAGCACTTTTAAAACAGACAGTCAATTTGAAAAATCCCTCCTTTTTGGGACCACCCTCATTTTGACCAGCAGGGGTGCAAATGAGACATTGATGCAATGGTTTTCTGTATTGGGACCAGGATTTCGGTCCTAACCTGTTCGCCGGTCCTCATATGGACGGTACTTTGTTCGGTCCTAACTTGTTCACCGGTCCTCATATGGACGGTACTTTGTTCGGTCCAAACTTGTTCACCGGTCCTCATATGGACGGTACTTTGTTCGGTCCTAACTTGTTCACCGGTCCTCATATGGACGCTACTTTGTTCGGTCCTAACTTGTTCACCGGTCCTCATATGGACGGTACTTTGTTCGGTCCTAACTTGTTCACCGGTCCTCATAAGGACGGTACTTTGTTCGGTCCTAACTTGTTCACCGGTCCTCATATGGACGGTACTTTGTTCGGTCCTAACTTGTTCACCGGTCCTCATATAGACGGTACTTTGTTCGGTCCTAACTTGTTCACCGGTCCTCATATGGACGGTACTTTGTTCGGTCCTAACTTGTTCACCGGTCCTCATATGGACGGTACTTTGTTCGGTCCTAACTTGTTCACCGGTCCTCATATGGACGGTACTTTGTTCGGTCCTAACTTGTTCACCGGTCCTCATATGGACGGTACTTTGTTCGGTCCTAACTTGTTCACCGGTCCTCATAAGGACGGTACTTTGTTCGGTCCTAACTTGTTCACCGGTCCTCATATGGACGGTACTTTGTTCGGTCCTAACTTGTTCGCCGGTCCTCATATGGACGGTACTTTGTTCGGTCCTAACTTGTTCACCGGTCCTCATAAGGACGGTACTTTATTCGGTCCTAACTTGTTCACCGGTCCTCATATGGACGGTACTTTGTTCGGTCCTAACTTGTTCACCGGTCCTCATATAGACGGTACTTTGTTCGGTCCTAACTTGTTCACCGGTCCTCATAAGGACGGTACTTTGTTCGGTCCTAAATTGTTCACCGGTTCTCATATGGACGGTACTTTGTTCGGTCCTAACTTGTTCACCGGTCCTCATATGGACGGTACTTTGTTCGGTCCTAACTTGTTCACCGGTCCTCATATGGACGGTACTTTGTTCGGTCCTAACTTGTTCACCGGTCCTCATAAGGACGGTACTTTGTTCGGTCCTAACTTGTTCACCGGTCCTCATATGGACGGTACTTTGTTCGGTCCTAACTTGTTCACCGGTCCTCATATGGACGGTACTTTGTTCGGTCCTAACTTGTTCACCGGTCCTCATATGGACGGTACTTTGTTCGGTCCTAACTTGTTCACCGGTCCTCATATGGACGGTACTTTGTTCGGTCCTAACTTGTTCACCGGTCCTCATATGGACGGTACTTTGTTCGGTCCTAACTTGTTCACCGGTCCTCATATGGACGGTACTTTGTTCGGTCCTAACTTGTTCACCGGTCCTCATATGGACGGTACTTTGTTCGGTCCTAACTTGTTCACCGGTCCTCATATGGACGGTACTTTGTTCGGTCCTAACTTGTTCACCGGTCCTCATAAGGACGGTACTTTGTTCGGTCCTAACTTGTTCACCGGTCCTCATATGGACGGTACTTTGTTCGGTCCTAACTTGTTCACCGGTCCTCATATGGACGGTACTTTGTTCGGTCCAAACTTGTTCACCGGTCCTCATATGGACGGTACTTTGTTCGGTCCTAACTTGTTCACCGGTCCTCATATGGACGGTACTTTGTTCGGTCCTAACTTGTTCACCGGTCCTCATATGAACGGCACTTTTCCTTGTTGTCTCAAGAAGGGTAGAAATACAAGAACACACACACAAGTCAAAGAGGCCACTTAAGGTGGGAGGGAAGGAGACAAATGATGGAGTCGATGTGATCCATAGTCATACAAAAAGATCCAAGTTCTTTCTTTGAGATGCCCTCATTTGGACCGTTTAGAACGTGGCCATTCTGCTCCAAGGTTGAGATAACTTCCGCCCAACTCTGTCCCTTCTTTCTGTTTCTCGCAGCCGTCGCTATCTGCACCTTCCATGCCGTAATTAATTCCCCTGACACGTTTTTTCTATTTTTTTATTGCAGAAGTGTAGATGAGTGTGCCTCCAGGTATTAACTAACACTCGTCGGTGTGTTGTCGGAGGGTGTAACAACACGAACAGGGACGGATTCAAGTTGCACCAGTGGCCCAAAGATGCCAAAGTGGCAAGAAATTGGACGTTCTGTTTCGCACACTTTACCGACGAAAGCTATGCTACGACAGAGATGGCAAGAATGTGTGGATATCCTGCGACACTCAAAGCAGATGCATTTCCAACCATAAAGTCAAAGAAATCTGCCGCCAGACCCCCATTGAATCTGCCGGAGTGTGTGAGCAATTCAGGGACAAAGGACCTCGCTAGCACGGCAAGCGATGGCGGCAGTTTGTTCCCGCAGACGAGCGACCTAAACCCCCGATCGACCCTAGCTTCCCTGGCCTGCTGACATCAACTCCAAAACTGGACAGATCAGCTTCCAGGAAAAGAGCGCGGATGAGGGTATGTCTACAGAATATATTAATTGATGAAAATTGGGCTGTCTGCACTCTCAAAGTGCATGTTGTTGCCAAATGTATTTCATATGCTGTAAACCTAGTTCATAGTTGTTAGTTTCCTTTAATGCCAAACAAACACATATCAGAAGGCGATCGCCGAATTCGTCCTCGCTTTCTCCCGTGTCGTTTTCGTCGGTTTCGCTTGCATACGGTTCAAACCGATATGGCTCAATAGCTTCAGTTTCTTCTTCAATTTGGTTTTCGCTACCTGCCTCCACACTACAACCATCCGTTTCAATACATGCGTCATCTGTTGAATCGCTTAAGCCGCTGAAATCCGAGTCTGAATCCGAGCTAATGTCGCTATAGCTTGCTGTTCTTTCCGCCATGTTTGTTTGTGTTGGCTTCACTATGTGACGTCACAGGAAAATGGACGGGTGTATTAACAATTCTGAAATTGTGATAATGTTCCCCTTTAATAATGTGCTATTTTAAGTTGGAAGTTTAGAAGAAAACTCCTTCCTGCAGAATGTAACTATCCATCCATCCATCCATCTTCTTCCGCTTATCCGAGGTCGGGTCGCGGGGGCAGCAGCCTAAGCAGGGAAGCCCAGACTTCCCTCTCCCCAGCCACTTCGTCCAGCTCTTCCTGTGGGACCCCGAGGCGTTCCCAGGCCAGCCGGGAGACATAGTCTTCCCAACGTGTCCTGGGTCTTCCCCCGTGCCCTAAACACCTCCCTAGGGAGACGTTCGGGTGGCATCCTGACCAGATGCCCGAACCACCTCATCTGGCTCCTCTCCATGTGGAGGAGCAGCGGCTTTACTTTGAGCTCCCCCCGGATGGCAGAGCTTCTCACCCTATCTCTAAGTGAGAGCCCCGCCACCCGGGGGAGGAAACTCATTTCGGCCGCTTGTACCCGTGATCTTGTCCTTTCGGTCATAACCCAAAGCTCATGACCATAGGTGAGGCTGGGAACGTAGATCGACCGGTAAATTGAGAGCTTTGCCTTCCGGCTCAGCTCCTTCTTCACCACAACGGATCGATACAGCGTCCGCATTACTGAAGACGCCGCACCGATCCGCCTGTTGATCTCACGATCCACTCTTCCCTCACTCGTGAACAAGACTCCGAGGTACTTGAACTCCTCCACTTGGGGCAAGATCTCCTCCCCAACCCGGAGATGGCACTCCACCCTTTTCCGGGCGAGAACCATGGACTCGGACTTGGAGGTGCTGATTCTCATCCCAGTCGCTTCACACTCGGCTGCGAACCGATCCAGTGAGAGCTGAAGATCCTGGCCGGATGAAGCCATCAGGACCACATCATCTGCAAAAAGCAGAGACCTAATCCTGCAGCCACCAAACCGGATCCCCTCAACGCCTTGACTGCGCCTAGAAATTCTGTCCATAAAAGTTATGAACAGAATGGGTGACAAAGGGCAGCCTTGGCGGAGTCCAACCCTCACTGGAAACGTGTCCGACTTACTACCGGCAATGCGGACCAAGCTCTGGCACTGATCATACAGGGAGCGGACTGCCACAATCAGACAGTCCGATACCCCATACTCTCTGAGCACTCCCCACAGGATTTCCCGAGGGACACGGTCGAATGCCTTCTCCAAGTCCACAAAACACATGTCGACTGGTTGGGCAAACTCCCATGCACCCTCCAGGACGCTGCCGAGAGTATAGAATTGGTTCACGGTTCCACGACCAGGACGAAAACCACACTGTTCCTCCTGAATCCGAGGTTCGACTATCTGGCGTAGCCTCCTCTCCAGTACACCTGAATAGACCTTACCGGGAAGGCTGAGGAGTGTGATCCCACGATAGTTAGAACACACCCTCCGGTTCCCCTTCTTAAAGAGAGGAACCACCACCCCGGTCTGCCAATCCAGTGGTACCGCCCCCGAGAATGTAACTAATAATAATAATTAATGTGATTTTTTTGTTTTTACTCAAATTTCCCATGGTGAGGTCCACTACCCAACTTACCTTGTGCAAGCGCCAAGGTAAGACTCCTTGGACAAACTGCCCCAAATCCCAGAGACGTTTCAGAGTCATTCTACCCTGGGTTAATTGCTTGGACATGTTTTTGTCAGATTAATATGGATACAATGGAATCATTTTTCATTTCGACAACCCTCATAAAAAGCAAGGCCGTACGTGTGATGATTGCTCAAGTTGACGGTGTTACAAGAACGCTCTGGACAGGACTTGCAGGTAGGAACATGATTTACTCTTGAAACAAGAATCAAAGAGGTACTAAACAGAAAACAACCGACCGAACAAGGTGCCGATAGCACTTGAAGCTAGACTTAGCATGAGCTAGGAGGCAAGCAAAACCTTCGTAACAGTAGCGTGAAGCAAACAAAGAATCCAGGACGAGTGACCGGCAAAGGCAGGCTTAAATAATGTCTCTGATGAGCAACAGGTGAGCGTCCCGAACACAAGAGGCAGGTGAAAATAATAAGCAGCTATGGTAACAACTCAGAGGTGCACAAACAGGAACTAAAGGAGTCCAAAATCCGGACCACGGATCATGACACAGAGGGTTTGTACAAATACTGATATCAAAACCGTCCACAGACGTCCGGAGGATTTAGTGAGCTTTTTGATGCAAACGCCTTTGATAAATACGCAAGAAATCCACCAGCGGGATAAGAAAGAATAAGAACAGAGAAAGGGAACCATCAAGCTGAGTGAGGAAGCACATTGCAAAGAGATGATTTTGAATTATTCTTCTTCAAAGCACAATAGTGACTAAGTAATCGCAAGTAAAGGGTCAACTTTGGCCGTATCGGTCTATTCACTTCTAGACGACTAACTACTCAATTCAGAGTTGCTATTAAGACGTACCGTGGCAGAGAGCTGTATTGCCTTTGTGCTTGTTGGAAAGTGCCCGGGTCTTCCTGGCGCTGCCTCTCCACAGTCACCGAATGGCGCCCGCTCGGTCCCTCCGTCCCGTTGGTACCCTGTGACATCCGGCCAAGGAAACAAGTCAAAATTCCATTGCTTTTATGGCCCCGATCAGAGGGAGCTCGTCAAAGGAACGGACAAATCCTCATTTCAGTTGCTCTACCATGCAAACTAATGGATATTCTAAAAACCATATAGTAAGGTAGAAATTCCAACGATAAAATATGAATTTTTCTAGTAGTTGTTGCACATCAAACACACAAATAGTCACTAAATATTGTCCATATATACCATGTATATATCCATATATATATATATATATTTATATATATATATATATATATATATATACAGTATATATTAGATATTAGGTTAGAGTGTCCGCCCTAAAATCGGTAGGTTGTGAGTTCAAACCCTGGCCAAGTCATACCAAAGACTATAAAAATGGGACCCGGTGCTTGGCACTCAGCATCAAGGTTTGGAATTGGGGGTTAATCACCAAAATGATTCCCAGGCGTGGCCACCGCTGCTGCTCACTCATATATATATATATATATATATATATATATATATATATATATATATATATATATATATATATATATATATATATATATATATACATATATATATATATATATATATATATATATATACATATATATATATACATACACATATATATACATATATATATATATATATATATATTTATATTCATATATATATACACACACACATATATGTATACATATATATAAACATATATACATACATACATATATATATACATACATATATATATATATTTATATAATTACATATAAACATACATATATATATTTATATACATACATATATATATATATACATACATACATACATACATACATACATATATATTTATATATATATATATATTTATATAAATACATAAATACATACATATATATATTCATATACATACATATATACATACATTCATATATACAGTATATGTATATATACATATATATGTATATATACATATATATGTATATTAACATATACATATATATACACACACATATATATATATATATACATCTATACATATATGTACACATATATACATATATAAATACATATATACATACATATATATATACAGTATATTTATATAAATACATTTATATAAATACATATATACATACATACAGTATAAATATATTTATATATACATACATACATACATACATATATACATACGTACATACATACATATATATATATATATATATATTTATATATATATGTATATACATACATATATACATACATACATACATATATATATATACATACATATATACACATATATACTTACATACATATATACATATATAAATACATAGATACATACATATATATATATATTTATATAAATACATATATACATACATACAGTATATATATATTTATATATATACAGTATATACATACATACTTACATACATATATATATATATATATATATATATATATATATATACATACATACAGTACATATATATATATATATATATATATATATATATATATATATATATATATACACACACACTATTGTGATGTATAACCACAGATATTTGGTCAAATGTACGCCTGTGTCCAAAAACAAAAATGTAATTCGGGACTTCAATGTTGCAGGTGTACAAAACGTTAAAGCCAAATGATGACCGAAGCGGTCGAGTGGGGGGAAAAACGGCGATAGGTTAAAGATGTGTTTGCGGCTGGAAGGGCCGTCAGCAGAGACGCCAACTTGGACACATGTCGTCTCCTCGGCTGGGACAGCTGCAACAACAACACACAATTACGTCTCACTCAGCCAAGACAACACCTCCCTTTTTTTCTACCTTTGCAATTCCCTGGCAAATTGTAGTCATATGCTGGACGAGGCTCTGCAACAACACTCCCAAAGTCCGTCCCACGGAGGCCAAAGTGCGAGGCAGAAAATTAGTCATGCTGGTAATTTGATTTGGAGTGATGAGGAATTGATACTTGTGACAATTTGCTGTGACAAAGACGGGAGGAGGTGGATGACGCCATGCAGGAGAGTAATGACATTACACCAGGAGGGCCGATCACATTATTACCATGTTAGGTCTCAGGATGCAAAGTCATATCAAACGAGACATTTTCTCAAATCAAATGAAGGAACATCCGTGTTTGTTTCCATCCAATAACACCACTAGAGTCTCTCCATGCTGCTGAGCAGTGTTGGGTTAGTTACTGCAAAGCAGTAACTAGTTACAGTTACTAGTTACTTCATTTCAAAAGTAACTCAGTTACTAACTCAGTTACTTACACCAAAAAGTAATGCGTTACTGTGGAAAGTAACTACCGTATTTTCCGCACCATAAGGCGCCCTGGGTTAAAAGCCGCGCCTTCAATGAACGGCATATTTCAAAACTTTGTCCACCTATAAGCCGCCCCGTGTTGTAAGCCGCATCTAACTGCGCTAAAGGAATGTCAAAAAAACAGTCAGATAGGTCAGTCAAACTTTAATAATATATTAAAAACCAGCGTGATGTGGGCGCGCATGGAGTCGTATATCAACATGGACGGAGCTGCGTGAAAAAAGCCACCCGGCCTCTTCGCGTAAACTTACCTTAACCACTCGCTCATCTTTTCTTCATCCATCCATCCCTTCGAGTTAGCTTTTTATGATGACGCCGGCTGGAAAGGTCTCTTTTGGCAAGGTCTTCCTTTTGAATATCACCATGGGTGGAAGTTTCTGGCCATTAGCATGGCAAGCTAGAACCACAGTGAAGGATGACTTCTCATTCCCTGTGGTGCGAATATTCACCGTACGTGCTCCCGTTGTATCCACAGTGCGTTTCACAGGAATATCAGTTGCTGTGAAATAGTAATCCGTGTGCGGATGGAGAGATTGCGTCTTTTCATGAACCGGATCCCTGACGCTTAGTAGGAGCCATTTTTGTGGTCTTTACAGATGTAAACACACAAAGGAAACGAAACGTACGGTGATATCCGCGCGCTTTTTCTTCTTCTACGCGGGCGGGTGGTTGCTTACAGTAGAAGAAGAAGCGCTTCCTGTTCTATGGGGGCGGGTGCTTACCTTGGCGGTTGCTTGCGTAGAAGAAGAAGCACTTCCTCTTTCCTGTTCTACCGGGAAAAAAGATGGCGGCTGTTTACCGAAGTTGCGAGATCGAAACTTTATGAAAATGAATCGTAATATTAATCCATATATAAAGCGCACCGGGTTATAAGCCGCACTGTCAGCTTTTGAGAAAATTTGTGGTTTTTAGGTGCGGCTAATAGTGCGGAAAATACGGTATTTAGTTACTTCTTTTTTTCTTCTTTTTTTTTTTTTAAAGCTCCCATTAATGCCCTTTTAGCCTTCATTTCAGTACTGTTATTGCACTGGAGAATAATACAATCTGTTGATCAACTTGACATGCATTTGCATCACTCAACTCTGCTAAGCAATGTGGTCTACATACAACACACAAAGACAAAGATATGTTACAAAGGCCAATTTGTTTCTGGCCAGAACAAATTGACAAAACTATCTTAAATAGCTGCAACATAACATACATAAGTAACAAACAGCATAATAACCGCATAGATGTAAACCAAGAAAGGCACACACTACATACACAAAGCCTAACCAGGCATTTTCTTTACTGAGCAAAACTCTTTATTGTCGGCCATAAACACATCACCAAAACATTAGTAAAAAAAAATGATATCTAGCAAAAGTGGTCATTTTCTGCAGTACAAACCAGACCAAAAGCTACTTTGTTATATCAACAGCAGCCACTCGCTCTTTCTCACGTGTGACAACACTTGCACATATGGCACTTAGCCAGTGATGCGTTTACAGCCACACAAAAAGTCGGACAACTCCAACACCACACATAAAGTGTAATAATTTGCTCACACACATGAACAATTAGAGGGAACATTGATTGACAGAGTGTGTGTACCTTCAGCGGTGAATGATGAGCGGAGGCAGACTTAATCCTAAAGTGTTGGAGGTGAAGTGGCATCAGAGTCTCTATCTCTCTTTACTAGCTTCGTCGAAGCATGTTGCTTATGTAGCTTGTTTCAGCAGATTTGAATTGCTGTTTTGGGCAGTAGATGGGATCTTTGATCCAAAGCACAATTTACATTTAACTAAAATGTTCTTTTCTTTGAGCTCGACAAAAGAAAAGTAGTGAAAATATCTCCATGTTAGCAAATTCGACTTCTGGCTCCGCCATGATCAGACACGCCCCCTCCCCTCCCTCCCTCCCTCTCCTCCCTCTCCTCCCTCTCCTCCCTCCCCACACTCACTCACACCCACACAGAGCGCATGTCTCTCTCTCTTCTCCGGCTTGTGACACAAGAAGAATCAGAACGATGACACAGCAGCGCTCCAATAAAACACACTTTATACTACATAAAAAGTAACGTAAAATAACGCAGTAACGCATCATGTAGTAACGGTAACTGAGTTACTGAATATAAAAAATAACGCGTTAGATTACTAGTTACCGCCGAAACAAACGGCGTTACAGTAGTTAGTCCCAACACTGCTGCTGAGACAAAGCAGGGTTCTCACAGTCTGCTGGGACACGGCAAGGTGCGCTCGTGGAAATCATTTGCAGCAAGAAGGCAGCGAATGGAGAGACAGAAGTATTTTAAACTTTGTTGATGACTGTGAGGAGGGGTGGCCTGCGGACCTGCAGCGAGGCGGGGCACGCCAGCGCCGGCTCCAGGATGGGCGACAGGTGCGTAGATGGCCCACCTGGGCGCAGTTGTCTCAACACCTGGCACTGTATAAAAGGGCAGCAGCCGGGAAGGAGGGGGTTGGACGAGAACGAACCCGAGCCCGAGCTGAAGCAAGAGCGAGACTGAGACGAAGACGCAAAAGACTGAAAAGTGCGAGACGGGGAGAAGAGGCGAGTAGCTGAAAAATGACCAGAGAAGGTTTATTGAAAAATAAACAAAATCTCCAAACCGTCAAGCCTGTCATGTCCGTCATTGGTGGTCCGAGGAACCCAAAGGGGCGAGTCCCCCACGATGACATAGTTCATGTTAATGAAGTGTCGTGGAGTAAGGAAGAAACCAAAATGTACTTTCAATGCAGACATACAAAACCCCAAGAGCAGTGAGGTTGTCACGGTGTGCAACAAATCCTTTTCAACTTATATTCAATTGAATAGACAGCAAAAACTGGTCATGCATCCATCCATCTTCTTCCGCTTATCCGAGGCCGGGTCGCGGGGGCAGCAGCTTAAGCAGGGATGCCCAGACTTCCCTCTCCCCAGCCACTTCGTCCAGCTCCTCCCGGGGGATCCCGAGGCGTCCCCAGGCCAGCCGGGAGAGATAGTCTTCCCAGCGTGTCCTGGGTCTTCCCCGTGGCCTCCTACCGGTCGGACGTGCCCGAAACACCTTCCTAGGGAGGCGTTCGGGTGGCATCCTGACCAGATACCCGAACCACCTCATCTGGCTCCTCTCCATGTGGAGGAGCAGCGGCTTTACTTTGAGCTCCCCCCGGATGGCAGAGCTTCTCACCCTATCTCTAAGGGAGAGCCCCGCCACTCGGTGGAGGAAACTCATTTCGGCCGCTTGTACCCGTGATCTTGTCCTTTCGGTCATGACCCAAAGCTCATGACCATAGGTGAGGATGGGAACGTAGATCGACCGGTAAATCGAGAGCTTTGCCTTCTGGCTCAGCTCCTTCTTCACCACAACGGATCGATACAGCGTCCGCATTACTGAAGACGCCGCACCGATCCGCCTGTCGATCTCACGATCCACTCTTCCCTCACTCGTGAACAAGACTCCGAGGTACTTGAACTCCTCCACTTGGGGAAAGATCTCCTCCCCAACACGGAGATGGCACTCCACCCTTTTCCGGGAGAGAACCATGGACTCGGACTTGGAGGTGCTGATTCTCATCCCAGTCGCTTCACACTCGGCTGTGAACCGATCCAGTGAGAGCTGAAGATCCTGGCCAGATGAAGCCATCAGGACCACATCATCTGCAAAAAGCAGAGACCTAATCCTGCAGCCACCAAACCAGATACCCTCAACGCCTTTGACTGCGCCTAGAAATTCTGTCCATAAAGGTTATGAACAGAATCGGTGACAAAGGGCAGCCTTGGCGGAGTCCAACCCTCACTGGAAACGTGTCCGACTTACTGCCGGCAATGCGAACCAAGCTCTGGCACTGATCATACAGGGAGCGGACTGCCACAATAAGACAGTCCGATACCCCATACTCTCTGAGCACTCCCCACAGGACTTCCCGGGGTACACGGTCGAATGCCTTCTCCAAGTCCACAAAGCACATGTAGACTGGTTGGGCAAACTCCCATGCACCCTCAAGGACCCTGCCGAGAGTATAGAGCTGGTCCACAGTTCCACGACCAGGACGAAAACCACACTGTTCCTCCTGAATCCGAGGTTCGACTATCCGGCGTAGCCTCCTCTCCAGTACACCTGAATAGACCTTACCGGGAAGGCTGAGGAGTGTGATCCCACGATAGTTGGAACACACCCTCCGGTTCCCCTTCTTAAAGAGAGGAACCACCACCCCGGTCTGCCAATCCAGAGGTACCGCCCCCGATGTCCACGCGATGTTGCAGAGTCTTGTCAACCAAGACAGCCCCACAACATCCAGAGCCTTAAGGAACTCCGGGCGGATCTCATCCACCCCCGGGGCCTTGCCACCGAGGAGCTTTTTAACTACCTCGGCAACCTCAGCCCCAGAAATAGGAGAGCAAATTATTATCATTATTATTTTTGGCAAATAATCATGAACTTAGAATTTGATGGCAGCAACACATTGCAAAAAAGTTGTCACAGGGGCATTTTTACCACTGTGTTACATGGCCTTTCCTTTTAACAACACTCAGTAAAGGTTTGGGAACTGAGGAGACACATTTTGGAAGCTTCTCAGGTGGAATTCTTTCCCATTCTTGCTTGATGTACAGCTTAAGTTGTTCAACAGTCTCCCTTCACATATTTTAGCCTTCATATTGCACCACACATTTTCAACGGGAGACAGGTCTGGACTACAGGCAGGCCAGTCTAGTACCCGCACTCTTTTACTACGAAGCCACGCTGTTGTAACACGTGGCTTGGCACCGTCTTGCTGAAATAAGCAGGGGCGTCCATGATAACGTTGCCTGGATGGCAACATATGTTGCTCCAAAAGCTACAAGTTACTCTCCATTAAATGTAACTAAGCTCCAGGTTACTCTCCATTAAATGTAACTAAGCTACAAGTTACTCTCCATTAAATGTAGCTAAGCTACAAGTTACTCTCCATTAAATGTAGCTAAGCTACAAGTTACTCTCCATTAAATGTAGCTAAGCTACAAGTTACTCTCCATTAAATGTAACTAAGCTACAAGTTACTCTCCATTAAATGTAGCTAAGCTACAAGTTACTCTCCATTAAATGTAACTAAGCTACAAGTTACTCTCCATTAAATGTAGCTAAGCTACAAGTTACTCTCCATTAAATGTAACTAAGCTACAAGTTACTCTCCATTAAATGTAGCTAAGCTACAAGTTACTCTCCATTAAATGTAGCTAAGCTACAAGTTACTCTCCATTAAATGTAACTAAGCTACAAGTTACTCTCCATTAAATGTAGCTAAGCTACAAGTTACTCTCCATTAAATGTAACTAAGCTACAAGTTACTCTCCATTAAATGTAACTAAGCTACAAGTTACTCTCCATTAAATGTAGCTAAGCTACACGTTACTCTCCATTATATGTAACTAAGCTACAAGTTACTCTCCATTAAATGTAGCTAAGCTACAAGTTACTCTCCATTAAATGTAGCTAAGCTACAAATTACTCTCCATTAAATGTAACTAAGCTACAAGTTACTCTCTATTAAATGTAACTAAGCTACAAGTTACTCTCCATTAAATGTAGCTAAGCTACAAGTTACACTCCATTAAATGTAGCTAAGCTACAAGTTACTCTCCATTAAATGTAGCTAAGCTACAAGTTACTCTCCATTAAATGTAGCTAAGCTACAAGTTACTCTCCATTAAATGTAACTAAGCTACAAGTTACTCTCCATTAAATGTAACTAAGCTACAAGTTACTCTCCATTAAATGTAGCTAAGCTACAAGTTACTCTCCATTAAATGTAGCTAAGCTACAAGTTACTCTCCATTAAATGTAGCTAAGCTACAAGTTACTCTCCATTAAATGTAACTAAGCTACAAGTTACTCTCCATTAAATGTAACTAAGCTACAAGTTACTCTCCATTAAATGTAGCTAAGCTACAAGTTACTCTCCATTAAATGTAGCTAAGCTACAAGTTACTCTCCATTAAATGTAACTAAGCTACAAGTTACTCTCCATTAAATGTAACTAAGGTACAAGTTACTCTCCATTAAATTTAGCTAAGCTACAAGTTACTCTCCATTAAATTTAGCTAAGCTACAAGTTACTCTCCATTGAATGTAGCTAAGCTACAAGTTACTCTCCATTAAATGTAGCTAAGCTACAAGTTACTCTCCATTAAATGTAACTAAGCTACAAGTTACTCTCCATTAAATGTAACTATGCTACAAGTTACTCTCCATTAAATGTGTCATGCCACAATATATTAAGGCTTCATTGTTTCTTGTGACAATCACTACTTCAGACGGTAGCGAGTTGGAACCGTAACTCAAATGTAAGCGTTTAAAAAACTGGGTCGGATATCGATAACGATCAAAAACTGTCCGTAATGACTCGGTTCCGCCAATGAAGGACAAACAAGCTGGATCCTTGGTGGTCGTTAGGGTTTGTCGCTGAGGGCAGTGGAACCATCAGATAGGAAGTGGTGAGTGTTACTGTTTCCTGTTTGTTTGCTTCTATCACACATCACAATGTCAACCTTGTTTTTGTACAGTTTGTGAAACTAGCAGTATACGACATGCTGCTGACACAATAATGACACTTTCATTTTGGTTTTTGAAAGTCGTCCTCTCAGTAAATGATGAATTCATGAGAATCAGGTGGTCACTTTTGCTCCATTTCAGCTGTAAATAACAATATATCAATAATACATGTCAGTGTTTATCTGTAAATAACAATATATAAATAATAAATGTCAGTGTTTATCTGTAAATAACTATATATAAATAATAAATGTCAGTGTTGATCTGTAAATAATATATAAATAATAATTGTCAGTGTTTGTCTGTAAATAACAATATATAAATAACACGTCAGTGTTTATCTATATATAAAAATATATACATAATAAATGTCAGTTATCTGTAAATAACAATATATAAACAACACATGTCAGTGTTTATCTATAAATAACAATATATAAATAATACACGTCAGTGTTTATCTGTAGATAACGATATATATAAATAATAAACGTCAGTGTTTATCTGTATATAACAATATATAAATAATACATGTTAGTGTTCATCTGTAAATAATGTATAAATATTAAATGTCAATGTTTATCTGTAAATATATAAATGATAAATGTCAGTGTTATCTGTAAATAACAATATATAAATAATAAATGTCAATATTTATCTGTAAATAACAATATGTAAATAATACATGTCAGTGTTGATCCGTAAATAACAATATATAAATAGTAAATGCCAGTGTTTATCTGTAAATAACAATATATAAATAATAAATGTCAGTGTTTGTCTGTAGATAACAATATATAAATAATAAACTTCAGTGTTTATCTGTAAATAACAACATAAAAATAATAAATGTTAATGTTTATCTGTAAATAATATATAAATAGTAAATGTCATTGTTTATCTGTAAATAATATGTAAATGATACATGTCAGTGTTTATCTGTAAATAACATATATAAATAATAAATGTTAGCGTTTATCTGTAAATAATGTATAAATAGTAAATGTCAGTGTTTATCTGTAAATAACAATATATAAATACTAAATGTCAGTGTTTATCAGTAAATAGCAATATAAAAATAACACATGTAAGTGTTTATCGATAAATAACAATATATAAATAATAAATGCCAGTGTTTATCTCTAAATAACAATGTATCAATAATAAATGTCAGTGTTTATCTCTAAATAACAATGTATCAATAATAAATGTCAGTGTTTATCTCTAAATAACAATGTATCAATAATAAATGTCAGTGTTTATCCGTAAATAACAATATATAACTAGTAAATGCCAGTGTTTATCTGTAAATAACAATATATAAATAATAAATGTCAGTGTTTATCGATAAATAACAATATATAAATAATACATGTTAGTGTTTATCTGTAAACAATATATAATTAGTAAATGCTAGTGTTTATCTGTAAATAACATTATATACATAATACATGTCTGTGTTTATCTGTAAATAACAATATATGAATAATACATGTCAGTGTTTGTCTGTAAATAACAATATATAGATAATAAATGTCAGTGTTTATCTGAAGATAACAATATATAAATAATAAAATGCAGTGCTTATCTGTAAATAACAATATATAAATAATACATGTTAATGTTTATCTGTAAATAATATATAAATAGTAAATGTCATTGTTTATCTGTAAATAATATGTAAATGATACATGTCAGTGTTTATCTGTAAATAACAATATACGAATAATAAATGTCAGTGTTTATCTGTAAATAACAATATAAAAATGACACATGTAAGTGTTTATCGATAAATAACAATATATAAATAATAAATGTCAGTGTTTATCTCTAAATAAAAATATATCAATAATAAATGTCAGTGTTTATCTCTAAATAACAATATATCAATAATACATGTCAGTGTTTATCTGTAAATAACAATATATGAATAATACATGTCAGTGTTTATCTGTAAATAACAATATATGAATAACACATGTCATTGTTTATCCGTAAATAACAATATATAAATAATACATGTCAGTGTTTATCGATAAATAACAATATATAAATAATACATGTCAGTGTTTATCTGTAAATAACAATATATAAATAATAAATATTAGCGTTTATCTGTAAATAATGTGTAAATAGTAAATGTCAGTGTTTATCTGTAAATAACAATATAAAAATGACACATGTAAGTGTTTATCGATAAATAACAATATATCAATAATAAATGTCAGTGTTTATCTCTAAATAACAATGTATCAATAATAAATGTCAGTGTTTATCTGTAAATAACAATATATGAATAGTAAATGCCAGTGTTTATCTGTAAACAACAATATATACATAATACATGTCAGTTTTATCGATAAATAACAATATATAAATAATACATGTTAGTGTTTATCTGTAAACAATATATAAATAGAAAATGCCAGTGTTTATCTGTAAATAACAATATATAAATACTAAATGTCAGTGTTTATCTGTAAATAACAATATATAAATAATAAATATATAAAAACGTTATATGTATGAGTAGGACTAATATTTGCTGAAAAATATATAGCGTTGAAAGTTAAGAAAAACAATATATGACTTACTTATAACTACTTTTTGGAGCGCATCCATTAGTCTTGAACTGAGTGGACTGAAGGGTTAAACAAGGTCATATTTTGAAATATTGTGTCATGCTTCCCGTAGGCTGAAAACAAACATCGATGAGGTAACGTATAGTACACACTAGACACGTTTTTTTTAGATCGAAAAGATTCATCAGCAACAAACATCAAGCAAGTAACGATGAAACTGTCACATGGTCTGCGTAGGAGTACGAGTCGTCTGTTCAAGCAGTCGTGGTACTGGCACCACATCCACACTCAACTTTGGAGTCAGCTGAAAATAACTTTCCCCAGAGTTCCCCTGATCTGTGCCAACTGTTGACATAGATGTTCTAGTATCTCCCCTAACAAGCCTCGCCTTTGTCAATCTGTGCAAGGCACCACTAAAATAACATGAAAGCCAACTAATAAAGACTCCAGTAGTCCAAACCCGGCACTCTTATCTTATTACCGTCAGAACAACGCTGGTAGACTCCACAATGTCAACAATCAGGAGCAATTGGACGCTCAGACATTGAGGAGGAAACAAGATAGAATCTCATTTTGACAGAGAGCCTGGGAAGAAAAAGATTGGGAAAGCGACAGATGTCCAATTTCAGATTTAGCCTACGATTGGTGGCTGACGTGGAAACAAATCCAGAGTAAATAAAAGTAGTCCTGTCAGGGTCGGTGGGGGTTTAGCCGGCGGCGTGGTCTTAGGGCCCACAGGAACTTATTACGCCAGTAAGGAAAACAAAAAAACAGATCTCTGCTATGTCAGCCAAGCACTCAATAGCAACCCGACTGAAACCAATTACTTTCACTTTCTGACATTTTGACCTGCAATGTTGCCCGTTTATACCAACAATTGGACTATTTGGCTCCCAAAAAGCTCCAAGTGCTTAAACGTGTGTAAATGATCAGAGGTGGGTAGAGTAGCCAGAAATTGTACTCAAGTAAGAGTACTGTTACTTTAGAGATTTATTACTCAAGTAAAAGTAAGGAGTAGTCACCCAAATATTTACTTGAGTAAAAGTAAAAAGTATGTTGTGAAAAAACTACTCAAGTACTGAGTAACTGATGAGTAACATACACACTCATATCATATATATATATATATATATATATATATATATATATATATATATATATATAGAACAGAAAACGGAACGACATCATCTGGTACAACCCCCCATACAGCAAAAACGTCTCAACGAACATTGGACACAAATTCCTCAATCTGATTGACAAACACTTTCCCAAAGACAACACCCTAAGAAAAGTATTCAACAAGAACAACATTAAATTGAGCTACAGCTGCATGAACAATATACGACAAATCATCTCAAACCACAACAAAACAATTGCAAATGAGCCGTCGGCCCTCAGACAGAGCGACTCCAAAACCAACAAAGGATGTAATTGTCGAAAGAAACCTGATTGCCCCCTCAACGGGGGGTGCTTACAAACATCAGTTGTCTACCAATCTAAGGTAATACGCAAGGACATTAACACATCCGACACATATGTAGGATTAACCGAGGGAGAATTCAAAACCAGATGGAACAATCACAAGGCTTCTTTCAGGAACAAAAACCTGCGAAAATACCACAGAACTCAGCAAACACATTTGGGACCTCAAAGACAATAACGTTGAATATTCAATAACATGGCAAATTCTTGCATCCAGCACACCTTACAATAGTGGTAATAAAAGATGCAACCTATGCTTGAAAGAGAAACTGTTTATTATTTACCGTCCAGACCTGTCATCCCTCAACAAGCGCAGCGAAATTGTAACAACATGCCGCCATAGACGGAAACACCTCCTAGGTAACACATGAACCAATCACCACGCCCTTAGGCCAGCCTGTACCCACCCACTCTGTGCCCTATATAAACCATGGTATGCGAATGCTCCCATTAAAATCTCCTGACGATTGAGGGTACCCCCCTCATGAAACAGGCCTGTAGAGATGAAATAGTCTTGTGATTTTTTTTTTCCCCACACATACATATATATATATATATATATATATATATATATATATATATATATATATATATATATATATATATATATATATAGAACAGAAAACGGAACGACATCATCTGGTACAACCCCCCATACAGCGAAAACGTCTCAACGAACATTGGACACAAATTCCTCAATCTGATTGACAAACACTTTCCCAAAGACAACACCCTAAGAAAAGTATTCAACAAGAACAACATTAAATTGAGCTACAGCTGCATGAACAATATACGACAAATCATCTCAAACCACAACAAAACAATTGCAAATGAGCCGTCGGCCCTCAGACAGAGCGACTCCAAAACCAACAAAGGATGTAATTGTCGAAAGAAACCTGATTGCCCCCTCAACGGGGGGTGCTTACAAACATCAGTTGTCTACCAATCTAAGGTAATACGCAAGGACATTAACACATCCGACACATATGTAGGATTAACCGAGGGTGAATTCAAAACCAGATGGAACAATCACAAGGCTTCTTTCAGGAACAAAAACCTGCGAAAATACCACAGAACTCAGCAAACACATTTGGGACCTCAAAGACAATAATGTTGAATATTCAATAACATGGCAAATTCTTGCATGCAGCACACCTTACAATAGTGGTAATAAAAGATGCAACCTATGCTTGAAAGAGAAACTGTTTATTATTTACCGTCCAGACCTGTCATCCCTCAACAAGCGCAGCGAAATTGTAACAACATGCCGCCACAGACGGAAACACCTCCTAGGTAACACATGAGCCAATCACCACGCCCCTAGGCCAGCCTGTACCCACCCACTCTGTGCCCTATATAAACCATGGTATGCGAATGCTCCCATTAAAATCTCCTGACGATTGAGGGTACCCCCCCTCATGAAACAGGCCTGTAGAGATGAAATAGTCTTGTGATTTTTTTCCCACACATACATATATTGCGCTCTACTACGGTATCGAGCACTATTTTTTGGATAACCTTATTAAGACATATATATATATATATATATATATATACATACATATACATTGATATATACAGTATATCATTTATATGTATTTATTTTGCTGTTTTTGTTTACATGTTAAAGGTGTTTTAATGATAATACATGCATGTTTAACATATAGATTCCTTTCTTTCATGAAGACAAGAATATAAGTTGGTGTATTACCTGATTCTGATGACTTGCATTGATTGTAATCAGACAGTCGTGATGATAACGTCCACGTTTTCAAATGGAGGAGAAGAAAAGTTCCTCCTTTCTGTCTAATACCACATGAAAGTGGTGGGTTTTTGGCATCTTATTTGTCCAGCTTCCATATTCGTTTTTATACACTTTACAAGAAATACATTGGCGTCAAACTCCGTAGCTTGCTAGCTTGTTTGCGCTGGCTTTCGGAGACTCTTGTTTTGAAAGCGCAGGCGCGATGGAGCGGCACTTTTATTGTGAAGACAGGAACTGTGCAGTCAGTCTTTAGGCTTTTGACGGGATGTACGGTTGAAATAAAAAAGTATCTTTTTTCCTTCACACTTTTGATTGATTGATTGTAACTTTTATGATTAGATTGCACAGTACAGTACATATTCCGTACAATTGACCACTAAATGGTAACACCCCAATAAGTTTTTCAACTTGTTTAAGTCAGGTCATGTGACCACCTGGCTCTGTTTGATTGGTCCAACGTCACCAGTGACTGCATCTGATTGGTGGAACGGAGTGAAACGTCACCAGTAAGGCAGGCACTATGAAGGTCTGTCTGACAGACCAAAACAAACAAAGCGTGCATTAACAGATCGATAAAAATTAGTAGCGAGTAGCGAGCTGCATGTAGATAAAAGTAGCGGAGTAAAAGTAGCGTTCCTCCTTATTTCCCATTCTTGCTTTATGTAGAGCTTCAGTCCAACAGTCCGGGGGTCTTCGCTGTCGTATTTTAGGCTTCATAATGCGCCAGTCTAGTACCCCGCACTCTTTTACTATGAAGCCACGTTGATGTAGCACGTGGCTTGGCATTGTCTTGCTGAAATAAGCAGGGGCGTCCACGGCAACGTTGCTTGGATGGCAACATATGTTGCTCCAAGACCTGTATGTACCTTTCAGCATTAATGGTGCCTTCACAGATGTGTAAGTTACCCATGTCTTGGGCACTAATACACCCCCCATACCATCACACATGCTGGCTTTTCCACTTTGCCAGATGGTTATTTTCGTCTTTGGTCCGGAGGACATGACGTCCACAGTTTCCAAAAACAGTTTGAAATGTGGACTCGTCAGACCACAGAACACTTTTTCCACTTTGTATCAGTCCATCTTAGATGAGCTCAGGCCCCAGCGAAGCCGACGGCGTTTCCGGGTGTTGTTGATAAATGGTTTTGCCTTGCATAGGAGAGTTTTAACTTGCACTTACAGATGTAGCGACCGACTGTAGTTACTGACAGTGGGTTTCTGAAGTGTTCCTGAGCCCATGTGGTGATATCCTTTACACACTGATGTCGCTTGTTGATGCAGTACAGCCTGAGGGATGGAAGGTCACGGGCTTAGCTGCTTACGTGCAGTGATTTCTCCAGATTCTCTGAACCCTTTGATGATATTACGGAGCGTAGATGGTGAAATCCCTAAATTCCTTGCAATAGCTGTTTGAGAAAGGTTTTTCTTAAACTGTTCAAATATTTGCTTACGCATTTGTTGACAAAGTGGTGACCCCTCGCCCCGTCCTTGTTTGTGAATGACTGAGCATTTCATGGAATCTACTTTTATACCCAATCATGGCACCCACCTGTTCCCAAATTAGCCTGCACACCTGTGGGATGTTCCAAATAAGTGTTTGATGAGCATTCCTCAACTTTATCAGTATTTATTGCCACCTTTCCCAACTTCTTTGTCACGTGTTGCTGGCATCAAATTCTAAAGTTAATGATTATTTGCAAAATTGGGGTTGAAAATGATTTGCAAATCATTGTATTCCGTTTATATTTACATCTAACACAATTTCCCAAGTCATAAGGAAACAAGGTTTGTAAATAAACCGTATTAATAACGGGAATATATGTGCCAAAAATACAATCTTGTATTTGAGTTTTATACACGAGCCTTACGGACTGCAGAAGCCTTTGATATTTTATGAACATCCAGAAAAATCAAAGGATGTTGTATTGTTCACTTTTCAAACTAGTACAATATATTGATATTTTTTTCCAAAGAAAAACAATCCAGCCTGCATACAATCTTTGTATTTTTAGCATAAATATTTCAACTTTATTTCGTTACTTTACACCTGTTTGCTCTTATTGTCCACGTTTGAGGTTTTTGTTGGTTTTTTTAGTATTAGTAATAGTATTTTTACAACGTGCCGCAAAACAGTTTTTAATTTTTTTTTCCGTTATTTTGTATTTTATTTATTGCTAGGATAACTACTATTACTCTTACTATTTTTTGTTTTTAATTATGTATTTATTTTAAATTTATTTCTATACATACAGTGTATTTTTTTTTAAAGTTGTAACCGTCTGCTACTAGCATAGACAAAGAGGACAATGGTAGCTAAACCAACAAAACCCAAAGAAGAATTTGTTCCATGCGAGTCAAAAGTTAAAGTACCAATGATTGGTATGTCCTCTGCATTTGACCCATCCCCTTGTTCAGCCCCTGGGACATCCCCTTGTTCAGCCCCTGGGAGGTGAAGGGAGCAGTGGGCAGCAGCGGTGCCACGCCCGGGAATCATTTTTGGTGATTTAACCCCCAATTCCAACCCTTGATGCTGAGTTCCAAGCAGGTGTCCCATTTTTATCGTCTTTGGTATGACTCGGCCGGGGTTTGAACTCACGACCTACCGATCTCAGGGCGAACACTCTAACCACTAAGCCACTGAGTAGTACTAGCAAACACCAAACAAGGCTAAAAGAGTTGTTTTCTATGACAAGCAATCCTGCACAGACTCCATTTCTAACCGTCGAAACTGATATATAAAGGGTGAGTGATTAGTGATGGCAGCAGGTGGGGACACGAGTCAGGAAACAGAAACCAGTGTGTGAACTGAAACGCTGCTAAAAAAACGAGAACGTAAACAAAGGAAGAGCGCGAGGAACAGAAGTAAACACGGAATTTAGGAGAATAACAACAAAAGTATGACAAGACATGACCTGTTCAACAAGTCATAGAGACGAGGAACTTATTTTTGTTTTGGATTACTACAAAAAGCCATGTTGTCGTTTTGAGCGCATCCCTATGGAACCTACTCACATACGGTATATACGTTAGAACTGTACGCTACTTTTTAGTCGCAATGGCAACAGCGGGTTAGGGTAATGGCGTGTAATGGCGGACTTGCGCACAGATCTTCGGGTATACACAAAGACAGCTACCAACGGTTACAAAACAGTTGGTTTTTGCATAGTAGGATGCCTTTAAATTGTACATAATGTGTACATTTTCACGTCAAACAGCAGTTAGGAAGGCATTCGACCGTGTCCCTCGGGAAGTCCTGTGGGGAGTGCTCAGAGAGTACGGGGTATCGGACTGTCTGATTGTGGCAGTCCGCTCCCTGTATGATCAGTGTCAGAGCTTGGTCCGCATTGCCGGTAGTAAGTCGGACCTGTTTCCAGTGAGGGTTGGACTCCGCCAAGGCTGCCCTTTGTCACCGATTCTGTTCATAACCTTTATGGACAGAATTTCTAGGCGCAGTCAAGGCGTTGAGGGGATCCGGTTTGGTGGCTGCAGGATTAGGTCTCTGCTTTTTGCAGATGATGTGGTCCTGATGGCTTCATCTGGCCAGGATCTCCAGCTCTCACTGGATCGGTTCGCAGCCGAGTGTGAAGCGACTGGGATGAGAATCAGCACCTCCAACTCCGAGTCCATGGTTCTCGCCCGGAAAAGGGTGGAGTGCCATCTCCGGGTTGGGGAGGAGATCTTGCCCCAAGTGGAGGAGTTCAAGTACCTCGGAGTCTTGTTCACGAGTGAGGGAAGAGTGGATCGTGAGATCGACAGGCGGATCGGTGCGGCGTCTTCAGTAATGCGGACGCTGTATCGATCCGTTGTGGTGAAGAAGTTACCGGTCGATCTACGTTCCCATCCTCACCTATGGTCATGAGCTTTGGGTTATGACCGAAAGGACAAGATCACGGGTACAAGCGGGCGAAATGAGTTTCCTCCGCCGGGTGGCGGGTCTCTCCCTTAGAGATAGGGTGAGAAGCTCTGCCATCCGGGGGGAGCTCAAAGTAAAGCCGCTGCTCCTCCACATCGAGAGGAGCCAGATGAGGTGGTTCGGGCATCTGGTCAGGATGCCACCCGAACGCCTCCCTAGGGAGGTGTTTAGGGCACGTCCGACCGGTAGGAGGCCGAGGGGAAGACCCAGGACACGTTGGGAAGACTATGTCTCCCGGCTGGCCTGGGAACGCCTCGGGGTCCCACAAGAAGAGCTGGACGAAGTGGCTGGGGAGAGAGGGAAGTCTGGGCTTCCCTACTTAGGCTGCTGCCCCCGCGACCTGACCTCGGATAAGCGGAAGAAGATGGATGGATGGATGGATGGAACAGCAGTTAGGAATTATAGATCAAGTTTAAATTGATGAAGGAATTAACGTTCTTGAATGATTCCACTTATGAAAAGTAAATTCCGTTGTTGTCAATCGACCACAGAGCAAGGAACTGTGCGAACGAGATATTTTTAAGTGTTCTTTTTGAATCCATAGTCATGTTTAAAGCATCTAGTATTCTCCCACGTAGGGTGTCTTCTCGTGACCTCTTTGCTTTTATCTCATGTCCGCGAGTAAACTCTTTTGCTTCGTCTTAACGGCTCGCAGAGCAGTTTTGGCCAGCTCCTTAACTGTTTTGAAGAAGCAGCCGTGCTCCTTTCTAGGGCGAGAGGGGCTATTTAAAGTTAAAGTACCAATGGTACCGTGGTGAAATTTGTCCTCTGCATTTGACCCATCCCCTTTTTCATCCCCTGGGAGGTGAGGGGAGCAATTCCAACCCTTGATGCCGAGTGCCAAGCAGGGAGGTAATGGGTCCCATTTTTATAGTCTTTGGTATGACTCGGCCGGGGTTTGAACTCACAACCTACCGATCTCAGGGCGGACACTCTAACCACTCGGCCACTGAGTAGGTATTTTCGCTACGGTCGCGTTGTAAGGGCTGGTCTCCTAAAGCTTCAGTGAAACCTGGTATTGTACCGTTCTGTCCTCTGGGTTCCTTTTTACTCAACATATATGTCATCCGAAAGAACTGACCGGAATTGACCAGTGTGTTTCATTCGTGCAATCTAAAGTAAATGACTTTTTTCAAGTCCAAAGGAAATCATACATGCCGTCAGATAGCAGATGATACTCACCCAAGTCTGATCCGAGCTGTACGAGTGCCGGTGGACCTCCAGGTCGTCGTCCTGCTTGGCCTGCTGGAACTCGTTTCTGAGCCTTTGTATCCGGTCATGGTTACTGGGAGCCGTCTGATTGCTAAGTGGGGGGGGGGGGGAGAGAGGAGCAAGCTGTTATCTATCCAAATAGTCTAGGCGCACATTTACAGGTAATGGGCACCTGGCACTGAGTCAGTCTGTTATTGTTTGGAATATTGGAATCACATGAACGCCACTGTTGAAGTTGAGTCGTGCCTAACTGCATCTGTCAGTCATTAGTGCCTTCCATCACCCGACCACTTCTACCCTGAGCATTTCTAGACCTTGTCTGGCTCAATTCAGTTCAGTTTGCTGGCGTTCTTGCATTCTAGGGTTGGTAGTGTTCCCAGGACCGGAAGGGCCGTGAAGGACAGAGTCTTTCAACCCAATATTGAGGCAAAACACAGAACAGCATGTGGAGCAAATGGCAAAAAAAAACATGGTAGTAGAGGTAGTAGCGTAACGCCAAACGCAAACTGTGTCCAGCAGCAAACAACGGACCTGTGCCGAATGAACGTGTGATTAATGATAGGAACAGGTGGGGACACTAATCAAGAAATAGAAACCAGTGTGTGAGCTGAAACTCCACCAGCAACGAGAACATAAACAAAGGGAGAGCGCGAGGAACAGAACTAAATACAACATTTCGGAGAACAACAACAAGAGCATGAGAAAAAATCAGGTCATGACGGCTTTAGTGACTGCTGGGTCTTAGACCTAAAGCCAGAACCTTAGAATATGTCCAGTTGAATATATCCACAAAATCGTTTAAAATGAATTGATCAAGTCAACCCACCTTTGTCTGACTGACACACAATCTTATGATTAGGGTTAGACAAAGTGGTTCTGGCACAGACAGGTACAGTATACCGAGGACTTAGGACTTTGTAACACAAAGACACACTTGCTTACTCGGTCATCTCAGGGCATTCCTGGAATGCTTGGTTTGTCTTGGAAGACATTTGGTCTCTCATCTGAGTAGACTTCATCAGTTCATGATCATAGACCTAGATTGGTCAGATCCCGTCTTAGAATTGTACTTTGGTCAGATCTGGTCTTAGACTTTTATTTGGGTCAGATCTGGTCTTAGACTTGGATTGGTCAGATCCCGTTTTGGACTTTTATTTTGGTCAGATCTAGTCTTAGACTTTTATTTGGGTAAGATCTGGTCTTAGACTTGGATTGGTCAGATCTTGTCTTAGACTGGACAGATTTAGTCTTGGACTTAGATTGGTCACATCTAGTCTTAGACTTAGATTGGTCAGGTCTAGTCTTAGACTTAGATTGGTCACATCTATTCTTAGACTGAGATTGGTCACATCTAGTCTTGGACTTAGATTGGTCACATTTCGTCTTAGACTTTGATTGGTCACATCTAGTCTTAGACTTAGATTGGTCAGGTCTAGTCTTAGACTTAGATTGGTCACATCTAGTCTTAGACTTAGATTGGTCACATCTAGTCTTAGACTTAGATTGGTCACATCTAGTCTTAGACTTAAATGGTCACATCTAGTCTTTGACTTAGATTGGTCACATCTAGTCTTAGACTTAGATTGGTCAGATCTAGTCTTAGACTTAGATTGGTCAGATCTAGTCTTAGACTTGTATGGTCACATCTAGTCCTAGACTTAGATTGGTCACATCTAGTCTTATACTTAGATTGGTCAGATCTAGTCTTAGACTTAGATTGGTCAGAGCTAGTCTTAGACTTTGATTGGTCAGTTCTAGTCTTAGATTTAGATTGGTCAGATCTAGTCCTAGACTTAGATTGGTCACATCTAGTCTTAGACTTAGATTGGTCACATCTAGTCTTAGACTTAGATTGGTCAGATCTTGTCTTAGACTTTGATTGGTCAGTTCTAGTCTTAGACTTAGATTGGTCAGTTCTAGTTTTAGATATAGATTGGTCAGATCTAGTCTTAGACTTAGATTGGTCAGATCTAGTCTTGGACTTAGATTGGTCACATCTAGTCATAGACACTATTTGATCAAACCTGGTTTAAGCGTGAAAGTGTTCCTCAGGCACCACTAGGAGTGATAAATGTCTCTTTTGGACAGCAGGTTGTTGGCTTTGAAGGTCCCAGTAGAAACCCTCATTTACACCTCCATCAGTAAAAGGACTGTCAAAGGGAATCAATGGCTCTTGATTCAGTGGAATCAGCGGCTCCAGAGGCAGCGGCCGACAGGACACGTAACGATGACTAGGGCAGCTCTTTAATAGTCTGGAGTTGATGCACGGCAAAGGGATGTGAGCAAAGGTGAGGCATGTGTGCTCTGGAGGGACGTGACGATGGGGAGGTAGAGGCAAGGTGAATAATTAATCAAGAGCATGAGAGAACAGAAAGAGGAGCGAGCCGGGACAAAGCCAGAGAAAAGCATTAATGTAGATCAGGGGTCTCAAACTTGTTTTCATTGAGGGCCACATTGCAGTTATGGCTTGTAACTGTGAATAACATATGTATAACCCTTATCATATTAATACACACATCACATTATTATTTAGAATGTTACACACACTAAAAAAAATTGCATTTTGCATTCTGAATAATCATGTATTGTGTCTCCTGGGGCTGTTGGCATTACCACTTCCTTCAGAAGCAGCCTCGGTGATGTTAACTAGGGAACTCCTGAATATATAGAGGAGCGCGTGGGGCTGTACCTTAGAGCGTAGGGTGAAACTGTAACTGAGTGTGCAGCTCAATACGTTTCTCCTCATGAGCAAAATGTAACTCTGTGTCTACGTGATTCCTTGCTTCTTGTCTTGTTTAATAGATAGTTTGGTGATTGAACCTGACAGAAATAACTGAAAACATGTTTTAAAATTATTTTCAAGGTAAAAGTTGATTTTCAAGATAAGAAATGATTTTCAAGGTAAAAAGTTGATTTTCAAGACAAAAAATGATTTTCAGGGTAAAAATTGATTTTCAAGACAAAAAATTATTTTCAAGGTCAAAAGTGGATTTTCAAGACAAAAAATGATTTTCAAGGTAAAAGTTGATTTTCAAGGTAAAAGTTGATTTTCAAGGTATAAGTTGATTTTCAATAAAAAAAATATTTTCAAGGTAAAAAGTTGATTTTCAAGGTAAAAAGTTGATATTCAAGAGAAAAAATGATTTTCAAGGTAAAAGTTGATTTTCAAGAGGAAAAATGACTTTCAAGGTAAAAAGTAGATTTTCAAGACAAAAAAATGATTTTCAAGGTAAAAGTTGATTTTCAAGACAAAAAATTATTTTCAAGGTCAAAAGTGGATTTTCAAGACAACAATTATTTTCAAGGTAAAAGTTGATTTTCAAGACAAAACAAATATTTTTAAGGAAAACAATTATTTTCAAGGAAAACAATTATTTTCATGGTAAAAGTTGATTTTCAAGATAAAAAAATATTTTCAGGGTAAAAAGTTGATTTTCAGGACAAAAAATGATTTTCAAGGTATAAGTTGATTTTCAATGTAAAAGTTGATTTTCAAGACAAAAAATGATTTTCAAGGTAAAAGTTGATTTTCAATGTAAAAGTTGATTTTCAAGACAAAAAATTATTTTCAAGGTAAAAGTTGATTTTCAAGACAAAAAAAATTATTTTCAAGGAAAAAAATTATTTTCAAGGTAAAAGTTGATTTTCAAGATAAAAAATGATTTTCAAGGTAAAAAGTTGATTTTCAAGACAAAAAATGATTTTCAAGATAAAAAATGATTTTCAAGGTAAAAGTTGATTTTCAAGATAAAAAATTATTTTCAAGGTAAAAAGTTGATTTTCAAGACAAAAAAATGATTTTCAAGGTAATAAGTTGATTTTCAAGACAAAAAATGATTTCCAAGGTAAAAGTTGATTTTCAAGGTAAAAGTTGATTTTCAAGACAAAAAATTATTTTCAAGGTCAAAAGTGGATTTTCAAGACAACAATTATTTTCAAGGTAAAAGTTGATTTTCAAGACAAAACAAATATTTTTAAGGAAAACAATTATTTTCAAGGAAAACTATTATTTTCATGGTAAAAGTTGATTTTCAAGATAAAAAATTATTTTCAGGGTAAAAAGTTGATTTTCAGGACAAAAAATGATTTTCAAGGTAATAAGTTGATTTTCAAGACAAAAAATGATTTTCAAGGTAAAAGTTGATTTTCAATGTAAAAGTTGATTTTCAAGACAAAAAATTATTTTCAAGGTAAAAGTTGATTTTCAAGACAAAAAAATTATTTTCAAGGAAAAAAATTATTTTCAAGGTAAAAGTTGATTTTCAAGATAAAAAAATGATTTTCAAGGTAAAAAGGTAATTTTCAAGACAAAAAAATGATTTTCAAGATAAAAAATGATTTTCAAGGTAAAAAGTTGATTTTCAAGATAAAAAATTATTTTCAGGGTAAAAAGTTGATTTTCAGGACAAAAAATGATTTTCAAGGTAATAAGTTGATTTTCAAGACAAAAAATGATTTTCAAGGTAAAAGTTGATTTTCAATGTAAAAGTTGATTTTCAAGACAAAAAATTATTTTCAAGGTAAAAGTTGATTTTCAAGACAAAAAAATTATTTTCAAGGTAAAAGTTGATTTTCAAGATAAAAAATGATTTTCAAGGTAAAAAGTTGATTTTCAAGACAAAAAATGATTTTCAAGATAAAAAATGATTTTCAAGGTAAAAAGTTGATTTTCAAGACAAAAAATGATTTTCAGGGTAAAAGTTGATTTTCAAGACAAAAAATTATTTTCAAGGTCAAAAGTGGATTTTCAAGACAAAAAATGATTTTCAAGGTAAAAGTTGATTTTCAAGGTAAAAGTTGATTTTCAAGGTATAAGTTGATTTTCAATAAAAAAAATATTTTCAAGGTAAAAAGTTGATTTTCAAGGTAAAAAGTTGATATTCAAGAGAAAAAATGATTTTCAAGGTAAAAGTTGATTTTCAAGAGGAAAAATGACTTTCAAGGTAAAAAGTAGATTTTCAAAACAAAAAATGATTTTCAAGGTAAAAAGTTGATTTTCAAGACAAAAAATGATTTTCAAGGTAAAAGTTGATTTTCATCTGGGCCCTGGGCCTTGACTATCTATTAAACAGACAAGAAGAAGGAATCAGGCAGAGACAGAGTTCAATTTTGCTCATGAGTAGAAACGTATTGGGCTGCACACTCAGTTACAGTTTCACCCTACGCTCTAAGGTACAGTCCCCCGCGCTCCTCTATTTATTCAGGAGTTCCCTAGTTAACATCACTGAGGCTGCTTCTGAAGGGAGGGGTAATGCAATCAGCTCCAGTAGACACAATACGTGATTATTCAGAATGGAAATGTGCTGACACTCGTGATTTCGCCCTGTCTCTGCTTTGTCTGCGTTGAGGTACTCGATGTTCGTCCTTGGCTGTCAGCAGGCAGGGTCTGGAAACAAACCGCTGCTGCGAAACAACTCGCAATGAAAGATTACAAGTTATGTGCCTTTACACAGATAGAAAAGTACCACTTCAGCACAATTGATAATAACTATAGCAACGGCCTTTAAGCATAAGAGTTGTGTGATAACTTATACATAATTATTCTAACAGTAATGTAGAGGAATTAAAAAGAGAATACCAAAATATCGTGTTTTTTTGGAAGGTAAAAATGAACACTTAACACATTGAAGAGCTGCCATTCTGTTCTCGTGCCAAGCACTTACCACTGGTACGTCCGTTCCACACCATTGTTCATGTGGTGCCCAGAGGATCCTGGGAGTAATGATGCAATCATTGCAGATGAGAATGAGCGCTATGCTAATGGGCTGCCAATCAAACTCCATTAATAGCAGAATAAAGGGCTAACTTGGTGCCTGAGTAGCACTCGTGTCCTTTTCATACCGAGATCGATTGTATTAGTTGTACTCCGTTTGATTCCTACGACTGCAGGAAGTCCTCCCTTACGTGCTTGTTGCGATGAAGTGCTCGGCTAATGCTTTCAGTTAGGTGAAGAGCTGCCCATGAGAAAATCAATGAGCTTCATCCACTAATATATCTTTTCCCTCATTTCATTCGTTCCTAACAAAGATTGTTCACATCCGCTTGCAGTAACACAACCGCATTGTTATCACCACAAGAACAGTCCTTTGGAAACAAGACAACATTTGGCATGAAATCGCACAATAGCCACGTTATTTTAGATCGGCCGATACCAAAACCAAATTTTATTTTACAGTTTATCAACACAATATTTCAACCAATTCCTTATTGTCTTTTATTTTTATTTATTATTATTTATTTTTCATTTTTACTTTTTTGAATTTTTTATTCTCTTGTATTACATTAAAAATGTCATGCCTTGGTCTTGGGTGTTAACGGAAAGTTGGCTCGGGCGAGACGGGAATGAAGGTACATGATTTATTTATTATTATCAAAAAAAAAAAGAATAAACGAAAAGCGCGCACAATGGCGGAGAACAAACTATGAAACCTAAAAGACTATAAACATGGAACAAAAACTTACTTGGCTTGGACAAAAATAGTTGCATGAAGAATGGACATGGAAAGAATGGACAGAGCATAAATGTGGTGAGGTCGTCAGAACGACAAACTGAAAAGAATGAACTTAAATACTATGGCCATGATTAGTGAAAGCAGGTGCGTGACTCAAAACGTGAAACAGGTGCGTGACGGTGACAGGTGAAAACTAATGGTTGCTATGGTGACAGAACAAAAGTGCACAAAAAGTCCAAAACCCAAAACGAACATGACCAAAACAAAAACATGATCACACAGACATGACAAAAAACATATTTATTGCACATTAAATATATATATTTTTTTTACATTACATTGTTTCATAAACTAAGTTATTAGTGCAAAATAACTGAGCAAAATCAAAAACTACTATTTATATACTGTTTTTCCCCTCCCCGTTGTGGCTTGTGCAGCCCTTTGAGACATTGGTGATTTAGGGCTATATAAGTAAACATTGATTGATTGATTGAAGTCCCTTTTGAGATAATTATTTTCTGAGTTTGTAAACATCAACAAAAAAAATAACAACAAAATATTTAAAAAAGGCATTTTTTTTAATTATCCGTGGTAAACGTAAATAAATTATTATTCTCTATTTGAGGAAGTTAGATTTTGTGTTTTGTTGTTTGTTTTCAGTGCTGCTATTTAAACTGTTTTTTTTTTTAAATATATAAACAAGGTTAGTTGTTTTTTTAGCACTTTGCTGAGTTTGTAAACACTAACAAAAAATAACAACAAAATATTTAGAGTGCTTTAAAATATCGAGCTAAGGTAAAAGTTGATTTTCATCTGGCCCCTGGGCCTTGACTATCTTTTACACAAGACAAGAAGAAGGAATCAGGCAGAGACAAGAGTTCAATTTTGCTCATGCGTAGAAACGTATTGGGCTGCACACTCAGTTACAGTTTCACCCTACGCTCTAAGGTACAGTCCCCCGCGAGAGAATGCTGGACGACAGCAAAGACTTACTGTGGAGCAAAGACGTCGTCCACAATGTACATCCGAGCATGACGTGACAATCAACAATGTCCCCACAAAGAAGGATAAAAACAACTGAAATATTCTTGATTGCTAAAACAAAGTAGATGCGGGGAAATATCGCTCAAAGGAAGACATGAAACTGCTACAGGAAAATACCGAAAAAAGAGAAACAGCCACCAAAATAGGAGCGCAAGAGAAGAAGTAAAACACTACAAACAGGAAAACAGCAAAAAAGTCAGAATAAGTCAGGGTGTGATGTGACAGGTGGTGACAGTACACCTACTTTGAGACAAGAGCTATAGTGATGCATGCTTGGTTATGCTTTAAAGTCATATCCAACGACTTTTTACTGTCAACTGAGTTTCGTTTTTTAATGATTTAATGATGAAAAAATTATTTTCAAGGTAAAAAGTTGATTTTCAAGAGAAACAAATATTTTCAAGGGAAAAAGTAGATTTTCAAGACAAAAAATGATTTTCAAGGTAAAAGTTGATTTTCAAGACAAATGATGATTTTCAAGGTAAAAGTTGATTTTCAAGGTAAAAGTAAATTTTCAAGACAAATAATGATTTTCAAGGTAAAAGTTGATTTTCAAGGTTAAAGTAGATTTTCAAGACAAAAAAAATATTTTCAAGACAAAAAATTATTTTCAAGGTAAAAGTTGATTTTCAATACAAAAAATTATTTTCAGGTAAAAAGTTGATTTTCAAGAGAAAAAATTATTTTCAAGGTAAAAAGTAGATTTTCAAGACAAAAAATTATTTTCAACGTAAAAGTTGATTTTCAAGGTAAAAGTAGATTTTCAAGACAAAAAATGATTTTCAAGGTAAAAGTTGATTTTCAAGGTAAAAGTAAATTTTCAAGACAAATAATGATTTTCAAGGTAAAAGTTGATTTTCAAGGTTAAAGTAGATTTTCAAGACAAAAAAAATATTTTCAAGACAAAAAATTATTTTCAAGGTAAAAGTTGATTTTCAATACAAAAAATTATTTTCAGGTAAAAAGTTGATTTTCAAGACAAAAAATTATTTTCAAGGTAAAAGTTGATTTTCAATACAAAAAATTATTTTCAGGTAAAAAGTTGATTTTCAATACAAAAAATGATTTTCAGGTAAAAAGTTGATTTTCAAGACAAAAAATGATTTTCAAGGTAAAAGTTGATTTTCAATACAAAAAATTATTTTCAGGTAAAAAGTTGATTTTCAAGACAAAAAATGATTTTCAAGGTAAAAGTTGATTTTCAATACAAAAAATTATTTTCAGGTAAAAAGTTGATTTTCAAGACAAAAAATTATTTTCAAGGTAAAAAGTTGATTTTCAAGAGAAACAAATATTTTCAAGGGAAAAAGTAGATTTTCAAGACAAAAAATGATTTTCAAGGTAAAAGTTGATTTTCAAGACAAATGATGATTTTCAAGGTAAAAGTTGATTTTCAAGGTAAAAGTAGATTTTCAAGACAAAAAATGATTTTCAAGGTAAAAGTTGATTTTCAAGGTAAAAGTAAATTTTCAAGACAAATAATGATTTTCAAGGTAAAAGTTGATTTTCAAGGTTAAAGTAGATTTTCAAGACAAAAAAAATATTTTCAAGACAAAAAATTATTTTCAAGGTAAAAGTTGATTTTCAATACAAAAAATTATTTTCAGGTAAAAAGTTGATTTTCAAGAGAAAAAATTATTTTCAAGGTAAAAAGTAGATTTTCAAGACAAAAAATTATTTTCAACGTAAAAGTTGATTTTCAAGGTAAAAGTAGATTTTCAAGACAAAAAATGATTTTCAAGGTAAAAGTTGATTTTCAAGGTAAAAGTAAATTTTCAAGACAAATAATGATTTTCAAGGTAAAAGTTGATTTTCAAGGTTAAAGTAGATTTTCAAGACAAAAAAAATATTTTCAAGACAAAAAATTATTTTCAAGGTAAAAGTTGATTTTCAATACAAAAAATTATTTTCAGGTAAAAAGTTGATTTTCAAGACAAAAAATTATTTTCAAGGTAAAAGTTGATTTTCAATACAAAAAATTATTTTCAGGTAAAAAGTTGATTTTCAATACAAAAAATTATTTTCAGGTAAAAAGTTGATTTTCAAGACAAAAAATGATTTTCAAGGTAAAAGTAGATTTTCAAGACAAATAATGATTTTCAAGGTAAAAGTTGATTTTCAAGGTAAAAAGTAGATTTTCAAGACAAAAATTGATTTTCAAGGTAAAAGTTGATCTTCAAGGTAAAAAGTAGATTTTCAAGACAAAAAATGATTTTCAAGGTAAAAGTTTATTTTCAAGGTAAAAGTAGATTTTCAAGACAAAAAATGATTTTCAAGGTAAAAGTTTATTTTCAAGGTAAAAGTTGATTTTCAAGACAAAAAATGATTTTCAAGGTAAAAGTTGATTTTCAAGGTAAAAGTAGATTTTCAAGGTAAAAAGTAGATTTTCAAGACAAAAATTGATTTTCAAGGTAAAAGTTGATTTTCAAGGTAAAAAGTAGATTTTCAAGACAAAAATTGATTTTCAAGGTAAAAGTTGATCTTCAAGGTAAAAAGTAGATTTTCAAGACAAAAAATGATTTTCAAGGTAAAAGTTGATTTTCAAGGTAAAAGTAGATTTTCAAGACAAAAAATGATTTTCAAGGTAAAAGTTGATTTTCAAGGTAAAAGTTGATTTTCAAGACAAAAAATGATTTTCAAGTTAAAGTTGATTTTCAAGACAAAAAATGATTTTCAAGGTAAAAGTTGATTTTCAAGGTAAAAGTTGATTTTCAAGACAAAAAATGATTTTCAAGTTAAAGTTGATTTTCATCTGGCCCCTGGGGCTTGACTATCTATTACACAAGACAAGAAGAAGGAATCAGGCAGAGACAGACTTCAATTTTGCTCATGCGTAGAAAGGTATTGGGCTGCACACTCAGTTACAGTTTCACCCTACGCTCTAAGGTACGAGAGAATGCTGGACGACAGCAAAGACTTACTGTGGAGCAAAGACGTCGTCCACAAAGTACATCCGAGCATGACATGACAATCAACAATGTCCCCACAAAGAAGGATAAAAACAACTGAAATATTCTTGATTGCTAAAACAAAGTAGATGCGGGAAATATCGCTCAAAGGAAGACATGAAACTGCTACAGGAAAATACCAAAAAAAGAGAAAAAGCCACCAAAATAGGAGCGCAAGACAAGAAGTAAAACACTACACACAGGAAAACATCAAAAAAGTCCAAATAAGTCAGGGGGTGATGTGACAGGTGGTGACAGTACACCTACTTTGAGACAAGAGCTATAGTGATGCATGCTTGGTTATGCTTTAAAGTCATATCCAACAATTGCAACTTTTTACTGTCAACTGAGTTTCGTTTTTTAATGATTTAATGATGAAAAAATATTTTCAAGACAAAAAATGATTTTCAAGGTAAAAGTTAATTTTCAAGAGAAAAAAATATTTTCAAGGTAAAAAGTAGATTTTTAAGACAAAAAATGATTTTCAAGGTAAAAGTTGATTTTCAAGACAAATAATGATTTTCAAGGTAAAAGTTGATTTTCAAGGTAAAAGTAGATTTTCAAGACAAAAAATGATTTTCAAGGTAGAAGTTGATTTTCAAGACAAATAATGATTTTCAAGGTAAAAGTAGATTTTCAAGGTAAAAAGTAGATTTTCAAGACAAAAAAAATATTTTCAAGACAAAAAATGATTTTCAAGGTAAAAGTTGATTTTCAATACAAAAAATTATTTTCAGGTAAAAAGTTGATTTTCAAGACAAAAAATTATTTTCAAGGTAAAAGTTGATTTTCAATACAAAAAATTATTTTCAGGTAAAAAGTTGATTTTCAAGACAAAAAATGATTTTCAAGGTAAAAGTGGATTTTCAAGACAAATAATGATTTTCAAGGTAAAAGTGGATTTTCAAGGTAAAAAGTAGATTTTCAAGACAAAAATTGATTTTCAAGGTAAAAGTAGATTTTCAAGGTAAAAAGTAGATTTTCAAGACAAAAACATTTTTTCAAGGTAAAAGTTGATTTTCAATACAAAAAATTATTTTCAGGTAAAAAGTTGATTTTCAAGACAAAAAATTATTTTCAGGTAAAAAGTTGATTTTCAAGACAAAAAATGATTTTCAAGGTAAAAGTGGATGTTCAAGACAAATAATGATTTTCAAGGTAAAAGTGGATTTTCAAGACAAATAATGATTTCCAAGGTAAAAGTTGATTTTCAAGGTAAAAAGTAGATTTTCAAGACAAAAAAAATATTTTCAAGACAAAAAATTATTTTCAAGGTAAAAGTTGATTTTCAAGACAAAAAATGATTTTCAGGTAAAAAGTTGATTTTCAAGAGAAAAAAATATTTTCAAGGTAAAAAGTAGATTTTCAAGACAAAAAATGATTTTCAAGGTAAAAGTGGATTTTCAAGACAAATAATGATTTTCAAGGTAAAAGTTGATTTTCAAGGTAAAAAGTAGATTTTCAAGACAAAAAATGATTTTCAAGGTAAAAGTTGATCTTCAAGGTTTTTGTTGATTTTCAAGACAAAAAATGATTTTCAAGGTAAAAGTAGATTTTCAAGACAAAAAATGATTTTCAAGGTAAAAGTTGATTTTCAAGACAAAAAATGATTTTCAAGGTAAAAGTTGATTTTCATCTGGCCCCTGGGCCTTGACTATCTATTACACAAGACTGGTGGTGTGCCTCCGCATTTTTTCAAAGCAAAAAATGTGCCTTGGTTGAAAAGGTTGAAAAACACTAATCTAGACCACAAGGAAGTGTTCCAAATGTAGACTGAAAATACGTAAAGGGGACCAATGAAGATTTTAAAGACCTGATTTGGATGCTAGTGTATTTTGTCAGTACTGCTACACAAACATCAGGTCTAAGGTTTCTACTCAATGAACTTTTGGTCTGCATAGATGCATTTGTGTCGTTCATGTCCGTAGATCATGTTCCTAATTAATATACACGAGTCACGGGGCCAAAAGGAACAATGAATATGCACCAAATGTAAAAAGGTTTTTTCAAGGCAAAAAAAATATTTTCAAGACAAAAAATTATTTTCAAGGTAAAAGTTGATTTTCAATACAAAAAATTATTTTCAGGTAAAAAGTTGATTTTCAAGAGAAAAAAATATTTTCAAGGTAAAAAGTAAATTTTCAAGACAAAAAATGATTTTCAAGGTAAAAGTTGATTTTCAAGGTAAAAAGTAGATTTTCAAGACAAAAAATGATTTTCAAGGTAAAAGTTGATCTTCAAGGTAAAAAGTAGATTTTCAAGACAAAAAATGATTTTCAAGGTAAAAGTTGATTTTCAAGGTAAAAGTTGATTTTCAAGACAAAAAAAATATTTTCAAGACAAAAAATGATTTTCAAGGTAAAAGTTGATTTTCAATACAAAAAATTATTTTCAGGTAAAAAGTTGATTTTCAAGACAAAAAATTATTTTCAAGGTAAAAGTTGATTTTCGATACAAAAAATTATTTTCAGGTAAAAAGTTGATTTTCAAGACAAAAAATGATTTTCAAGGTAAAAGTGGATTTTCAAGACAAATAATGATTTTCAAGGTAAAAGTTGATTTTCAAGGTAAAAGTTGATTTTCAAGACAAAAAATGATTTTCAAGGTAAAAGTTGATTTTCAAGACAAAAAATGATTTTCAGGTAAAAAGTTGATTTTCAAGAGAAAAAAATATTTTCAAGGTAAAAAGTAGATTTTCAAGACAAAAAATGATTTTCAAGGTAAAAGTTGATTTTCAAGGTAAAAAGTAGATTTTCAAGACAAAAAATTATTTTCAAGGTAAAAGTTGATTTTCAAGACAAAAAATGATTTTCAAGGTAAAAAGTAAATTTTCAAGACAAAAAATGATTTTCAAGGTAAAAGTTGATTTTCAAGGTAAAAAGTAGATTTTCAAGACAAAAAATGATTTTCAAGGTAAAAGTTGATTTTCAATACAAAAAATTATTTTCAGGTAAAAAGTTGATTTTCAAGACAAAAAATTATTTTCAAGGTAAAAGTTGATTTTCAATACAAAAAATTATTTTCAGGTAAAAAGTTGATTTTCAAGACAAAAAATGATTTTCAAGGTAAAAGTGGATTTTCAAGACAAATAATGATTTTCAAGGTAAAAGTTGATTTTCAAGGTAAAAGTTGATTTTCAAGACAAAAAATGATTTTCAAGGTAAAAGTTGATTTTCAAGACAAAAAATGATTTTCAGGTAAAAAGTTGATTTTCAAGAGAAAAAAATATTTTCAAGGTAAAAAGTAGATTTTCAAGACAAAAAATGATTTTCAAGGTAAAAGTTGATTTTCAAGGTAAAAAGTAGATTTTCAAGACAAAAAATGATTTTCAAGGTAAAAGTTGATTTTCAAGACAAAAAATGATTTTCAAGGTAAAAGTTGATTTTCAAGGTAAAAAGTAGATTTTCAAGACAAAAAATGATTTTCAAGGTAAAAGTTGATTTTCAATACAAAAAATTATTTTCAGGTAAAAAGTTGATTTTCAAGACAAAAAATTATTTTCAAGGTAAAAGTTGATTTTCAATACAAAAAATTATTTTCAGGTAAAAAGTTGATTTTCAAGACAAAAAATGATTTTCAAGGTAAAAGTGGATTTTCAAGACAAATAATGATTTTCAAGGTAAAAGTTGATTTTCAAGGTAAAAGTTGATTTTCAAGACAAAAAATGATTTTCAAGGTAAAAGTTGATTTTCAAGACAAAAAATGATTTTCAAGGTAAAAGTTGATTTTCAAGACAAAAAATGATTTTCAAGGTAAAAAGTAAATTTTCAAGACAAAAAATGATTTTCAAGGTAAAAGTTGATTTTCAAAGTAAAAAGTAGATTTTCAAGACAAAAAATGATTTTCAAGGTAAAAGTTGATTTTCAAGACAAAAAATGATTTTCAAGGTAAAAGTTGATTTTCAAGACAAAAAATGATTTTCAAGGTAAAAGTTGATTTTCATCTGGCCCCTGGGCCTTGACTATCTATTACACAAGACTGGTGGTGTGCCTCCGCATTTTTTCAACGCAAAAAATGTGCCTTGGTTGAAAAGGTTGAAAAACACTAATCTAGACCACGAGGAAGTGTTCCAAATGTAGACTGCAAATACGTAAAGGGGACCTATGAAGATTTTAAAGACCTGATTTGGATGCTAGTGTATTTTGTCAGTACTGCTACACAAACATCAGGTCTAAGGTTTCTACTCAATGAACTTTTGGTCTGCATAGATGCATTTGTGTCCTTTATGTCCGTAGATCATGTTCCTAATTAATATACACGAGTCACGGGTCCAAAAGGAACAATGAATATGCACCAAATGTAAAAAGGTTACAGGTATGAAGTGACTCTTGCATGCATGCAGGATCACATCTGTGTCAAATGAGCTGAAACAAAATGTCATCCAAACCGTTTTTGTTCATCCTTTTAAAAACCCCAAAAACAGTGAAGTTGTCACGTTGTGTAAATGGTCAATAAAAAGAGAATACAACAAATCCTTTTCAACTTATATTCAATTGACTAGACTGCAAAGACAAGATATTTAACGTTCCAACTGGAAACATTTGTTATTTGGAATTTGATGCCTGTAGCATGTTTCAAAAAAGCTGGGACAAGTGGCAAAAAAGACTGAGAAAGTTGAGGAATGCTCATTAAAGAGTTATATGGAACATCCCACAGGTGAACAGGCTAATTGGGAACAGGTGGGTGCCATGATTGGGTATAAAAGCAGCTTCCATGAAATGCTCAGTCGTTCACAAACAAGGACGGGGCGAGGGTCACCACTTTGTCAACAAATGCCTGAGCAAATTGTTTAAGGACAACATTTCTCAACCAGCTATTGCAAGGAATTTAGGGATTTCACCATCTACGCTCCGTGATATCATCAAAAGGTTCAGAGAATCTGGAGAAATCACTGCACGTAAGCCATGATAAGCAGTACTGCATCAAAAATCCACAATCAGTGTGTAAAGGATATCACCACATGGGCTGGGGAACACTTCAGAAAACCACTGTCAGTAACTACAATTTGTCGCAACGTCTGTAAGTGCAAGTTAAAACTCTACTATGCAAAGCCAAAGCCATTTATCAACAACACCCGGAAACGCCGCCGGCTTCGCTGGGTCCCCCGAGCTCATCTAAGATGGACTCATGCAAAGTGGAAAAAGTGTTCTGTGGTCTGACGAGTCCACATTTCAAATTGTTTTTTGGAAACTGTGGACGTCGTGTCCTCCCCGGAACAAAAGAGGAAAAGAACCATCCGGATTGTTCTAGGCGCAAAGTGTAAAAAGCCCAGCATGTGTGATGGTATGGGGGTGTATTAGTGGTAACTTACACATCTGTATATATATATATATATATATATATATATATATATATATATATATTGACAAACACTTTCCCAAAGACAACACCCTAAGAAAAGTATTCAACAAGAACAACATTAAATTGAGCTACAGCTGCATGAACAATATACGACAAATCATCTCAAACCACAACAAAACAATTGCAAATGAGCCGTCGGCCCCCGGACAGAGCGACTCCAAAACCAACAAAGGCTGTAACTGTCGAAAGAAACCTGATTGCCCTCTCAACGGGGGGTGCTTACAAACATCAGTTGTCTACCAATCTAAGGTAGCACGCAAGGACATTAACACATCCGACACATATGTAGGATTAACCGAGGGAGAGTTTAAAACCAGATGGAACAATCACAAGGCTTCTTTCAGGAACAAAAACCTGCGGAATACCACAGAACTCAGCAAACACATTTGGGACCTCAAAGACAATAATGTTGAATATTCAATAACATGGCAAATTCTTGCATCCAGCACACCTTACAATAGTGGTAATAAAAGATGCAACCTATGCTTGAAAGAGAAACTGTTTATTATTTACCGTCCAGACCTGTCATCCCTCAACAAGCGCAGCGAAATTGTAACAGCATGCCGCCACAGACGGAAACACCTCCTAGGTAACACATGAGCCAATCACCACGCCCCTACGCCAGCCTGTACCCACCCACTCTGTGCCCTATATAAACCATGGTATGTGAATGCTCCCATTAAAATCTCCTGATGATTGAGGGAACCCCCCCTCATGAAACAGGCCTGTAGAGATGAAATAGTCTTGTGATTTTTTTCCCACACATACATATATATATATATATATATATATATATATATATATATATATATATATATATATATATATATATATATATATATATATAATTAATAATCAATAATAATTTTGCTCAATAATTAACCCTGACCCAAACCCTTCCCTATACGGAAAGGCAGGGGAGATAAGTGACAAAAGTTAGTAAAATGTTCAAAAATCACACCCGGGTTCGAGTCCATGTCATGTGGGACTCGAACTTGGGTAGGTAAAAGTTGATTTTCAATACAAAAAATGATTTTCAAGTAAAAAGTTGATTTTCAAGAGAAAAAAATATTTTCAAGGTTAAAAGTAGATTTTCAAGACAAAAAATGATTTTCAAGGTAAAAGTGGATTTTCAAGACAAATAATGATTTTCAAGGTAAAAGTTGATTTTCAAGGTAAAAAGTAGATTTTCAAGACAAAAAAAAATATTTTCAAGACAAAAAATTATTTTCAAGGCAAAAGTTGATTTTCAATACAAAAAATGATTTTCAGGTAAAAAGTTGATTTTCAAGAGAAAAAAATATTTTCAAGGTAAAAAGTAGATTTTCAAGACAAAAAATGATTTTCAAGGTAAAAGTTGATTTTCAAGGTAAAAGTAGATTTTCAAGACAAAAAATGATTTTCAAGGTAAAAGTTGATTTTCAAGACAAATAATGATTTTCAAGGTAAAAGTTGATTTTCAAGGTAAACGTTGATTTTCAAGGTAAAAAATGATTTTCAGGTAAAAAGTAGATTTTCAAGACAAAAAATGGTTTTCAAGGTACAAGTGGATTTTCAAGACAAATAATGATTTTCAAGGTAAAAGTTGATTTTCAAGGTAAAAAGTAGATTTTCAAGACAAAAAATGATTTTCAAGGTAAAAGTAGATTTTCAAGACAAATAATGATTTTCAAGGTAAAAGTTAATTTTCAAGGTAAAAGTTGATTTTCAAGACAAATAATGATTTTCAAGGTAAACGTTGATTTTCAAGGTAAAAAGTAGATTTTCAAGACAAAAAAAAATATTTTCAAGACAAAAAAATGATTTTCAAGGTAAAAGTTGATTTTCAATACAAAAAATGATTTTCAGGTAAAAAGTTGATTTTCAAGAGAAAAAAATATTTTCAAGGTAAAAAGTAGATTTTCAAGACAAAAAATGATTTTCAAGGTAAAAGTTGATTTTCAAGGTAAAAGTAGATTTTCAAGACAAAAAATTATTTTCAAGGTAAAAGTTGATTTTCAAGACAAAAAATGATTTTCAAGGTAAAAGTTGATTTTCAAGACAAAAAATTATTTTCAAGGTAAAAGTTGATTTTCAATACAAAAAATGTTTTTCAGGTAAAAAGTTGATTTTCAAGAGAAAAAAATATTTTCAAGGTAATGTATTTTGTACATTTTCGGGACTTTTGCAGGCTTTTCCAACTTTTAAGGTTAGGGTTAGGGTTAGGGTTAGGGTTAACCCTAACCCAAACCCTTCCCTATACGGAAAGGAAGGGGAGAAAAGTGACAAAAGTCGGTAAAATGTTCAAAAATCACACCCAGGTTCGAGTCCATGTCATGTGGGACTCGAACCTGGGTAGGTATTTTGAAGGCACCATTAATGCTGAAAGGTACATACAGGTTTTTGGAGCAACAACATGTTGTTATCATGGACGCCCCTGCTTATTTCAGCAAGACGATGCCAAGCCACGCGTTACAACAGCGTGGCTTCGTAGTAAAAGAGTGCGGGTACTATACTGGCCTGCCTGTAGTCCAGACATTGAAAATATGAAGGCTAAAATATGAGAAGGGAGACTGTTGAACAACTTAAGCTGTACATCAAGCAAGAATGGGAAAGAATTCCACTTCAAAAATGTGTCTCCTCAGTTCCCAAACCTTTACTGAGTGTTGTTAAAAAGGAAAGGCCATGTAATACACTGGTAAAAATGCAAATCATTGTATTCTCTTTTTAGTGACCATTTACACAACGTGACAACTTCACTGGTGTTTAAAGCAATACGGACTAAGTGAAACTTTGGGTAAATGCAGCTTTGTGATCAACAGTCCTACCCCCCCACCTGTGGTTTCTGACCTGAACTGTTGACAGAGGTCGCGAGCCCTTTAAAGCTGCCGTCGGGGAGGAAGGGGGCGGCGGTGTAATAGTCATCCTTTGATCCAGGAGGATTTGGCAGATGTCTCCGACACCACGGGGCTTAAAAAGCGCGGACGCAAACAACGCCGCCGTCCTTGTACCGCCGGCTCGGGTCACATGTTGCGTCTCAGTCTGGCCTATAAACACTCACAGCAGCTAATAAAGGACTAATCCAATCACATCGGTCATATGAGCCCATGTGTGTCAGAGGTCAGGCTCTACTAATCAGAATGAGAGCGACACAATCGCAAGAATAAAAGAAGTGTTTTGAACATTTTTGGGGACTTTTGCCGGCTTTTTCAAATTGTATCCCTATCCAAATTTTACTTGTTTTGGATGAGGGGTATTTTATTTAAACTAAGCAAAATTATCTGCCAATAGAACAAGAAAATTCAGCTTGTCAAGACTTTCCAAAACAAGTAAAATTAGGATAGGGATCACATTTGGAAAAGTCGTCAAAAGTCCCCAAAAATGTTCAAGATACCTACCCAGGTTCCAGTCCCACAAGTCCCGAGGCTGGCCGCGCAAGTCCCGGGATGCCCAAAATGTCCATAACACCCCCAGCCGAGTCTCACGGGGAAGGGGGGAGATAACAGTTGGAAAAGCCGCCAAAAGTCCCGAAAATGTTCAAAATACCTACCCAGGTTCGAGTCCCACATGACATGGACTCGAACCCGGGTGTGATTTTTGAACATTTTACCGACTTTTGTCAATTTTCTCCCCTTCCTTTCCGTATAGGGAAGGGTTAGGGTTAGGGTTAACCCTAACCCTAACCCTTAAAGTTGGAAAAGCTGGCAAAAGTCCCGAAAATGTACAAATTACCTACCCAAGTTCGAGTCCCATGGACTCGAACCCGGGTGTGATTTTTGAACATTTTACCAACTTTTGTCACTTATCTCCCCCGCCTTCCCGTACAGGGAAGGGTTTGGGTTAGGGTTAATTATTGAGCAAAATTATTATTGATTATTAACTATATATATATATATCCATCCATCCATTTTCTACCGCTTATTCCCTTTGGGGTCGCGGGGATATATATATATATATATATATATATATATATATATATATATATATATATATATATATATATATATATATATATATATATATATATATATATATATATATATATATATAATATACAATAATTATTACCCTAACCCTAACCCTAAAAGTTGGAAAAGCCGGCAACAGTCCCGAAAAATGTACAAAACACCTACCCAAGTTTGAGTCCCACATGACATGGACTCGAACCCGGGTGTGATTTGTTAACATTTTACCGACTTTTGTCACTTTTCTCCCCTTCCTTTCCGTATAGGGAAGGGTTAGGGTTAGGGTTAACCCTAACCCTAACCCTAAAAGTTGGAAAAGCCGGCAAAAGTCCCGAAAATGTACAAAATACCTACCCAAGTTCGAGTCCCACATGACATGGACTCGAACCCGGATGTGATTTTTGAACATTTTACCGACTTTTGTCACTTTTCTCCCCTTCCTTTCCGTATAGGGAAGGGTTGGGGTTAGGGTTAACCCCAACCCTAACCCTAACCCAAAAAGTTGGAAAAGCCGGCAAAAGTCCCGAAAATGTTCAAAATACCTACCCAGGTTCGAGTCCCACATGACATGGACTCGAACCCGGGTGTGATTTTTGAACATTTTACCAACTTTTGTCACTTTTCTCCCCTTCCTTTCCGTATAGGGAAGGGTTTGGGTTAGGGTTAACCCCAACCCTAACCCTAACCCTAACCCTAAAAGTTGGAAAAATCCGGCAAAAGTCCCGAAAAATGTACAAAACACCTACCCAGGTTTGAGTCCCACATGACATGGACTCGAACCCGGGTGTGATTTTTGAACATTTTACCAACTTTTGTCACTTATCTCCCCTGCCTTTCCGTATTGGGAAGGGTTTGGGTTAGGGTTAATTATTGAGCAAAATTATTATTGATTATTAATTATATATATATATATATATATATATATATATATATATATATATATATATATATATAATATACAATAATTATTACCCTAACCCTAACCCTAAAAGTTGGAAAAGCCGGCAAAAGTCCCAAAAATGTACAAAATACCTACCCAGGTTCGAGTCCCACATGACCTGGACGCAAACCCGGGTGTGATTTTTGAACATTTTCCCGACTTTTGTCACTTTTCTACCCCGCTTTCCCGTATGACTTTGCTGGGCGTGTTTTGGACATGTTAGGCATCCCTTCCGGCGGCAGGACTTGTGGGACTCGAACATGGATAGGTATTTTGAACATTTTTGGGGACTTTTGACGGCTTTTTCAAATTGTATCCCTATCCAAATTTTACTTGTTTTGGATGAGGGGTATTTTATTTGAACTAAGCAAAATTATCTGCCAATAGAACAAGAAAATTCAGCTTGTCAAGACTTTCCAAAACAAGTAAAATTAGGATAGGGATCACATTTGGAAAAGTCGTCAAAAGTCCCCAAAAATGTTCAAAATACCTACCCATGTTCGAGTCCCACAAGTCCCGAGGCTGGCCACGCAAGTCCCGGGATGCCCAAAATGTCCATAACACACCCAGCCGAGTCCCATGTGGAGGGGGGGAGATAACGGTTGGAAAAGCCGGCAAAAGTCCCGAAAATGTTCAAAATACCTACCCAGGTTCGAGTCCCACATGACATGGACTCGAACCCGGGTGTGATTTTTGAACATTTTACCGACTTTTGTCACTTATCTCACCCGCCTTTCCGGATAGGGAAGGGTTTGGGTTAGGGTTAACCCCAACCCTAACCCAAACCCTAAAAGTTGGAAAAGCTGGCAAAAGTCCCGAAAATGTACAAAATACCTAACCAAGTTCGAGTCCCACAGGACATGGACTCGAACCCGGGTGTGATTTGTTAACATTTTACCGACTTTTGTCACTTTTCTCCCCTTCGTTTCCGTATAGGGAAGGGTTAGGGTTAAGGTTAACCCGAACCCTAACCCTAACCCTAAAAGTTGGAAAAGCCGGCAAAAGTCCCGAAAATGTACAAAATACCTACCCAAGTTCGAGTCCCACATGACCTGGACGCAAACTCGGGTGTGATTTTTGAACATTTTCCCGACTTTTGTCACTTTTCTCCCCTTCGTTTCCGTATAGGGGAGGGTTAACCCTAACCCTAACCCTAACCCTAAAAGTTGGAAAAGCCGGCAAAAGTCCCGAAAATGTACAAAATACCTGCAGCCCTTTGAGACACTTGTGATTTAGGGCTATATAAATAAACATTGATTGATTGATTGATTGAACCAAGTTTGAGTCCCACATGACATGGACTCGAACCCGGGTGTGATTTTTGAACATTTTACCAACTTTTGTCACTTATCTCCCCTGCCTTCCCGTATAGGGAAGGGTTTGGGTTAGGGTTAATTATTGACCAAAATTATTTTTGATTATTATATATATATATATATATATATATATATATATATATATATATATATATATATATATATATATATATATATATATATATATATATATATACTTGTTTTAAGTGTTTTGGTCCTAAATGATCTCAGTAAGATATTACAGCTTGTTGCTGAGATTTGATGACCTATATTGAGTAAAACATGCTTGAAACTAGTTTTGTCCAAATGTCCAAAACACACCCAGCGATAATGCACAGGAAGGCAGGGAAGAAGAGGGGAAAAGGCGGCCAAAACGGTCAAAAGTCCCGATTTTGTCCAAAATACCTCCGCGAGTTCCAGTCCAACGAGTCCGCACAAGTCCCGGGATGCAAAAAATGACCAAAACGCACCAAGCAAAGTCCCAAGTGGGGGAGAAAAGTGAGAAAAGTCGTTAAAAGTCCCCGAAAATGTTCAAGATACCTACCCAGGTTCGAGTCCCACAAGTCCCGAGGCTGGCCACTCAAGTCCCGGGATGCCCAAAATGTCCATAACACACCCAGCCGAGTCCCACGTGGAGGGGGGGGGAGATAACAGTTGGAAAAGCCGGCAAAAGTCCCGAAAATGTTCAAAATACCTACCCAGGTTCGAGTCCCACATGACATGGACTCGAACCCGGATGTGATTTTTGAACATTTTACCGACTTTTGTCACTTTTCTCCCCTTCCTTTCCGTATAGGGAAGGGTTGGGGTTAGGGTTAACCCCAACCCTAACCCTAACCCAAAAAGTTGGAAAAGCCGGCAAAAGTCCCGAAAATGTACAAAATACCTAACCAAGTTCGAGTCCCACATGACATGGACTCGAACCCGGGTGTGATTTGTTAACATTTTACCGACTTTTGTCACTTTTCTCCCCTTCCTTTCCGTATAGGGAAGGGTTAGGGTTAGGGTTAACCCTAACCCTAACCCTAACCCTAAAAGTTGGAAAAGCCGCCAAAAGTCCCGAAAATGTACAAAATACCTAACCACGTTCGAGTCCCACATGACATGGACTCGAACCCGGGTGTGATTTTTGAACATTTTACCGACTTTTGTCACTTTTCTCCCCTTCCTTTTCGTATAGGGAAGGGTTTGGGTTAGGGTTAACCCCAACCCTAACCCTAACCCTAACCCTAAAAGTTGGAAAAGCCGGCAAAAGTCCCGAAAAATGTACAAAACACCTACCCAAGTTTGAGTCCCACATGACATGGACTCGATTTTTGAACATTTTACCAACTTTTGTCACTTATCTCCCCTGCCTTCCCGTATAGGGAAGGGTTTGGGTTAGGGTTAATTATTGAGCAAAATTATTATTGATTATTAATTATATATATATATATATATATATATACACATATACATATATATATATATATATATATATATATATATATATATATATATATATATATATATGTATACAATAATTATTACCCTAACCCTAACCCTAACCCTAAAAGTTGGAAAAGCCGGCAAAAGTCCCGAAAATGTACAAAATACCTACCCAAGTTTGAGTCCCACATGATATGGACTCGAACCCGGGTGTGATTTTTGAACATTTTACCAACTTTTGTCACTTATCTCCCCTGCCTTTCCGTATAGGGAAGGGTTTGGGTTAGGGTTAATTATTGAGCAAGATTATTATTGATTATTAATTATATATATATATATATATATATATATATAAATATATATATATATATATATATATATATATATATATATATATATATATATATATATATATATATAATATACAATAATTATTACCCTAACCCTAACCCTAAAAGTTGGAAAAGCCGGCAAAAGTCCCGAAAATGTACAAAATACCTACCCAAGTTCGAGTCCCACATGACATGGACTCGAACCCGGGTGTGATTTGTTAACATTTTACCGACTTTTGTCACTTTTCTCCCCTTCGTTTCCGTATAGGGAAGGGTTAGGGTTAGGGTTAACCCTAACCCTAACCCTAACCCTAAAAGTTGGAAAATCCGGCAAAAGTCCCGAAAAATGTACAAAACACCTACCCAAGTTTGAGTCCCACATGACATGGACTCGAACCCGGTGTGATTTTTGAACATTTTACCAACTTTTGTCACTTATCTCCCCTGCCTTCCCGTATAGGGAAGGGTTTGGGTTAGGGTTAATTATTGAGCAAAATTATTATTGATTATTAATTATATATATATATATATATATATATATATATATATATATATATATATATATATATATATATATATATATATAATATACAATAATTATTACCCTAACCCTAACCCTAAAAGTTGGAAAAGCCGGCAAAAGTCCCGAAAATGTACAAAATACCTACCCAGATTCGAGTCCCACATGACATGGACTCAAACTCGGGTGTGATTTTTGAACATTTTCACGACTTTTGTCACTTTTCTCCCCCACCTTCCCGTATGACTTTGCTGGGCGTGTTTTGGACATGTTAGGCATCCCGGCCGGCGGCGGGACTTGTGGGACTCGAACCTGGGTAGGGTTTGAACATTTTTGGGGACTTTTGCCGGCTTTTTCAAATTGTATCCCTATCCAAATTGTACTTGTTTTGGATGAGGGGTATTTTATTTGAACTAAGCAAAATTATCTGCCAATAGAACAAGAAAATTCAGCTTGCCAAGACTTTCCAAACAAGTAAAATTAGGATAGGGATCACATTTGGAAAAGTCGTCAAAAGTCCCCGAAAATGTTCAAAATACCTACCCAGGTTCGAGTCCCACAAGTCCCGAGGCTGGCCACGCAAGTCCCGGGATGCCCAAAATGTCCATAACACACCCAGCCGAGTCCCACGTGGAGGGGGGGGGGGGGGGGGGGGGGATAACGGTTGGAAAAGCTGGCAAAAGTCCCGAAAATGTTCAAAATACCTACCCAGGTTCGAGTCCCACATGACATGGACTCGAACTCGGGTGTGATTTTTGAACATTTTACCGACTTTTGTCACTTTTCTCCCCTTCCTTTCCGTATAGGGAAGGGTTTGGGTTAGGGTTAACCCTAACCCTAACCCTAACCCTAACCCTAACCCTAAAAGTTGGAAAAGCCGGCAAAAGTCCCGAAAATGCACAAAATACCTACCCAAGTTCAAGTCCCACATGACATGGACTCGAACCCAGGTGTGATTTTTGAACATTTTACCAACTTTTGTCACTTATCTCCCCCGCCTTTCTGTATAGGGAAGGGTTTGGGTTAGGGTTAATTATTGAGCAAAATTATTATTGATTATGAACTATATATATATATATATATATATATATATATATATATATATATATATATATATATATATATATATATACAATAATTATTACCCTAACCCTAACCCTAAAAGTTGGAAAAGCCGGCAAAAGTCCCGAAAATGTAAAAAAAACCTACCCAGGTTCGAGTCCCACATGACATGGACTCAAACCCGGGTGTGATTTTTGAACATTTTCCCGACTTTTGTCACTTTTCTCCCCCGCCTTCCCGTATGACTTTGCTGGGCGTGTTTTGGACATGTTAGGCATCCCGGCCAGCGGCGGGACTTGTGGGACTCGAACATGGATAGGTATTTTGAAAATTTTTGGGGACTTATGCCGGCTTTTTCAAATTTTATCCCTATCCTAATTTTACTTGTTTTGGATGAGGGGTATTTGATTTGAACTAAGCAAAATTATCTGCCAATAGAACAAGAAAATTCAGCTTGTCAAAACTTTCCAAAACAAGTAAAATTAGGATAGGGATCACATTTGGAAAAGTCGTCAAAAGTCCCCGAAATTGTTCAAAATACCTACCCAGGTTCCAGTCCCACATGACATGGACTCGAACCTGGGTGTGATTTTTGAACATTTTACCGACTTTTGTCACTTTTCTCCCCCACCTTCCCGTATGACTTTGCTGGGCGTGTTTTGGACATTTTAGGCATCCCGGCCGGCGGCGGGATTTGTGGGACTTGAACATGGGTAAGTATTTTGAACATTTTCGGGACTTTTGCCGGCTTTTCCAACTTTTAGGGTTAGGGTTAGGGTTAGGGTTAACCCTATTATTGATTATTAATTATATATATATATATATATATATATATATATATATATATATATATATATATATATATAAAATATACAATAATTATTACCCTAACCCTAACCCTAAAAGTTGGAAAAGCCGGCAAAAGTCCCGAAAATGTACAAATGCCGGCTTTTCCCACTTTTATCCCCCCTCTCCATTTCCACACACCCCACTTTTTTTTTCCTATTTTATCGGAGTAATCTATTTCAATAAAAAACGCGTTCGTTACATTTTGTTTTGTCGAAGTAATTGATTTCAATAAAATTTGTGTTTGATAAAACCTTTGACTTTTTTTTTTGTCAGGGTAATTGATTTCAATAAAAAATGCGTTCGATAAAACGATATAATTTTTTTTTTGTTTTTTGTCGGAGAAATCGATTTGAATAATAAATGCGTTGGATAAAACGTTCAATCATTTTCTTTCTTGCGGGAGTAATCTATTACAAAAAAAAAATGCTTTCTATAAAACGTTCGATAATTTTTTTCTTTTTTGTCAGAGTAATCTAAATCAATAAAAAAATGTGTTCGATAATACATTTTATTTATTTTTTTCCTTTTGGTCGGAGTAATTTATTTTTTTTGCGCACCATAACATTTTTTCCTATTTTATCGGAGTAATCTATTTCAATAAAAAATGCGTTCGATTAAACGTTCAATATTTTGTTTTCTTTTTTGTCGGAGTTAGCGATTTAAAAAAATGCGCCAAATTTTCTAATTCCATTGGCAGATAATTTTGCTTAGTTCAAATAAAAATACCCCTCATTTTTGTATTTTTTTTTTCTTGTTTTTGAACACTGACTTTTTTGCAGCGTGTGAACTGCGACTTTAAAACCCCGATGTTATCTGATCGCTGTTGATTGAAATTCACAGCATTATCTTCCCCCTCCTTGCTCAGGCCTCAGTATCTCCACGCAGCAGATGATAGGGTGGGCTTCTTTAAGTTTTCGGGCCCTATGGCAATCTTGAATCCAGTCAAAGGCGCAGCTCATCTTTATTTCATCGCGCCGTCGACTAACATTTAATTCAAAGACGGGGAGATAAAGGGGAGATGGACAGCAGATGGGGAGAAAAAAATATATATAAAAAGATTAGATTGGTATTACTTCTGGACATTTTTTTTAAGGGAGGAAGAATGCTTTTTTTTGTCTTCAGAGGAAATGTGCAAAAGTTTACGTACACTTGCAAAGAACATCATGTCATGGCTGGCTTGAGTTTCCAATCATTTCTACAACTCTTGTTTTTTTGTGATAGAGTGATTGGAGCACATACTTGTTGCTCACAAAAAACATGAAGTTTTATGAATTTATTATGGGTAAAACAGGCTTACCACCATGTTTGAAGGCCATTCTAAAACAATTTTTGTTTCATCTGACATCACATGGACAAAGATAAGACCTTCTGGAGGAAAGTTCTGTGGTCAGATGAAACAAAAATGGAGCTGTTTGGCCACAATACCCAGCAATATGTTTGGAGGAGAAAAGGTGAGGCCTTTAGTCACAGGAACACTATTCCTACCGTCACGCATGGTGGTGGTAGTATTATGCTCTGGGCCTGTTTTGCTGCCAATGGAACTGCTGCTTTAAAGGGGAACATTATCACCAGATTTATGTAAGCGTCAATATATACCTTGATGTTGCAGAAAAAAAGACCATATATTTTTTTAACCGATTTCCGAACTCTAAATGGGTGAATTTTGGCGAATTAAACACCTTTCTAATATTCGCTCTGTTATTTTCCGTTTTTTCGACTGTTTTCCGTAACCTTGGAGACATCATGCCTCGTCGGTGTGTTGTCGGAGGGTGTAACAACACGAACAGGGAACGGATTCAAGTTGCACCAGTGGCCCAAAGATGCCAAAGTGGCAAGAAATTGGACGAAATTTGTTCCGCACACTTTACCGACGAAAGCTATGCTACGACAGAGATGGCAAGAATGTGTGGATATCCTGCGAAACTCAAAGCAGATGCATTTCCAACGATAAAGACAAAGAAATCTGCCGCCAGGCCCCCATTGAATCTGCCGGAGTGTGTGAGCAATTCAGGGACAAAGGACCGCAGTAGCATGGCAAGCAAGACGAGTGAGCTAAACCCCCTGGATGTCTTATCAAGAGAAGAATATCGGCCCTAGCTTCTCTGGCCTGCTGACATCAACTCCAAAACTGGACGGATCAGCTTTCAGGAAAAGAGCGCGGATGAGGGTATGTCTACAGAATATATTAATTGATGAAAACTGGGCTGTCTGCACTCTCAAAGCGCATGTTGTTGCCAAATGTATTTCATATGCTGTAAACCTAGTTCATAGTTGTTAGTTTCCTTTAATGCCAAACAAACACATACCAATCGTTGGTTAGAAGGCGATCGCCGAATTCGTCCTCGCTTTCTCCCGTGTCGTTTTCGTCGGTTTCGCTTGCATACGGTTCAAACCGATATGGCTCAATAGCTTCAGTTTCTTCTTCAATTTGGTTTTCGCTACCTGCCTCCACACTACAACCATCCGTTTCAATACATGCGTAATCTGTTGAATCGCTTAAGCCGCTGAAATCCGAGTCTGAATCCGAGCTAACGTCGCTATAGCTTGCTGTTCTTTCCGCCATGTTTGTTTGTGTTGGCTTCACTATTATTTATTAGCCTTTATTTAACCAGGTAAAATCCCATTGAGATCAAAGATCTCTTTTCCAAGGGAGACCTGGCCAAGAGGGCAGCAGCAAGGTTACATTGAAAAACAGTAAACAAATACATAAAACATCACATTTACAACATTAAAACTTGCTCAAATGACACATGTGCATACAGACAAGGTAGACTGCAGTCCTTTCACAGAAGCTTTAAACTCATTCAACGTAACTAGGGTTTGAAGTTTAATGTTCGATTGTAGGTTATTCCAAGCCTTCGGTGCTGAAAACCTAAATGCTTTCTTGCCCAGTTCAGTTCTTACTTTGGGGACGACAAATTGCAGAACATTCATTGAACGAAGATTGTGACGTCCTTGTTTCTTTGTTAAAAGACAAGACAGATAAGATGGAGTGATACCCAGAATGGTTTTGTAGATGAAAACATACCAATGATTGAGGTGTCGAGCACATAAAGATGTCCAGTTAACCATTGAGTATAACACACAATGGTGAGTAAGTTAAGTTGTTGATGCCCCGTGGTACACACTATCCAGCTTGTGCAGACAATCAGCAGTAGCATTCATGTACAACACATCTCCATAGTCAATAACAGCTAAAAAGGTTGTTTCCACCAATTTCTGTTTCACAGTAAAAGAAAAGCAAGACTTGTTTCTATAATAAAATCCCAGTAAAAGTTTCAGGGTTTTTTTTTTACAACATACTGAATGTGCTCCTTAAAACTCAAGTGGTCATCAATTAAAAATCCTAAATATTTAAAAGCAGATACTAACATAATTTGTTTCCCATTTCTTGTTAAAATGTTCTCACACAGTGATGATCTTACAGTTTTTGATGTGGTAAAGAGCATACACTTTGTTTTCTCTGCATTTAAAAGCAGTTGAAGATAGCAACGTTGTTCTTGTACTCTGTCAAATGCATGTTGTAGATGTTTAAAAGCCTCAGCAAGAGCGGGTGCTGTGCAGTATATGACAGTATCATCAGCATAGAAATGGAAAGTTGAGTTCGGAATATTCTGTCCAAGATTATTTATGTAAATAGTGAATAATAAGGGGCCCAACACAGAACCTTGAGGGACACCCTTTTTCACTTGCAGTACGTCCGAGGAGGAACCTTCTATCTGAACAGCCTGAGTTCTACTTGTGAGGTAATTTGCAAACCATCCAACTGCTTGCTGAGAAAAACCAATAGCTGAAAGACGTTTGATTAAAATGACATGATCAACAGTATCAAATGCCTTTGAAAAGTCAATAAAGAGGGACAGACAGCACTGCTTCTTGTCAAGAGCTTCAGTTACATCATTTATAAACTTCATAGTACGAAAACCTGACTGAAATGGTGACAGAATAAAATTGGTGTCCAAAAAGTCTTTTATCTGTTCACTGATAAGGGATTCAAGCACTTTTGCCAGAACAGAGAGTTTAGAGATCGGACGTCACAGGAAAATGGACGGGTGTATATAACAATGGTTAAAATCAGGCACTTTGAAGCTTTTTTTAGGGATATTGCGTGATGGGTAAAAGTTTGAAAAAAACTTTGAAAAATATAATAATCCACTGGGAACTGATTTTTAATGGTTTTAACCATTCTGAAATTGTGATAATGTTCCCCTTTAAATGGGACAATGAAAAAGGAGGATTAGCTCCAAATTGTTCAGGACAAGCTAAAATCATCAGCCCGGAGGTTGGGTCTTGGGTGCAGTTGGGCGTTCCAACAGGACAATGACCCCCAACACACCTCAAAAGTGGTAAAGGAATGGCTAAATCAGGCTAAGAATGAAGGTTTTAGAATGGCCTTCCCAAAGTCCTGACCTAAATGTGTGGACAATGCTGAAGAAACAAGTCCATGTCCACATTTAGCTGAACTGCACCAATTTTGTGGTCAAAAATCCAAGCAGAAGCTTGTGGATGGCTACCAAAAGCGCCTTATTGCAGGTAAACTTGCCAAAAACTATCTAGGTCTAAGACTAGATGTGACCAGTCTAAGTCTAGATCTGACCAATCTAAATCTAAGACTAGATCCGAGCAACCTAAGTCTAAGACTAGAGCTGACCAACCTAAGTCTAAGACTCTATCTGACCAGCCTAAATCCAATCTAAGTCTACGACTAGATCTGACCAATCTAAGTCTAAGACTAGATCTGTCTCACATTTTCAGTAGAGCCATAGTAAATTCATAAAAGAAGCAAACTTCATGAATGTTTTTTTTTGTGAGCAACAAGTATGTGCTCCAATCACTACATCACTAAAAAATAGAACTTAATAGAAACTCAAGACAGCCATGACATGATGTTCTTTACAAGTGTATGTCAACTTTGGACCACGACTGTATCTCCCAATCAGTCCGAATTTTGCGCCAATAAAAAGAATTTTTTTTTGACATATTTTAATCTTCGCAGCCGAGTGTGAAGCGACTGGGATGGGAATCAGCACCTCCAAGTCCGAGTCCATGGTTCTCTCCCGGAAAAGGGTGGAGTGCCATCTCCGGGTTGGGGAGGAGATCTTGCCCCAAGTGGAGGAGTTCAAGTACCTCGGAGTCTTGTTCACGAGTGGGGGAAGAGTGGATCGTGAGATCGACAGGCGGATCGGTGCGGCGTCTTCAGTAATGCGGACGCTGTATCGATCCGTTGTGGTGAAGAAGGAGCTGAGCCGGAAGGCAAAGCTCTCGATTTACCGGTCGATCTACGTTCCCATCCTCACCTATGGTCATGAGCTTTGGGTCATGACCGAAAGGACAAGATCACGGGTACAAGCGGCCAAAATGAGTTTCCTCCGCCGAGTGGCGGGGCTCTCCCTTAGAGATAGGGTGAGAAGCTCTGTCATCCGGGGGGAGCTCAAAGTAAAGCCGCTGCTCCTCCACATGGAGAGGAGCCAGATGAGGTGGTTCGGGCATCTGGTCAGGATGCCACCCGAACGCCTCCCTAGGAAGGTGTTTCGGGCACGTCCGACCGGTAGGAGGCCACGGGGAAGACCCAGGACACGCTGGGAAGACTATCTCTCCCGGCTGGCCTGGGAACGCCTCGGGATCCCCCGGGAGGAGCTGGACGAAGTGGCTGGGGAGAGGGAAGTCTGGGCTTCCCTGCTTAAGCTGCTGCCCCCGCGACCCAACCTCGGATAAGCGGAAGAAGATGGATGGATGGATGGATTTTAATCTTCGGACAATGGCTCCGAAATTCCTTTATTGCATCTATCCAGAAGAAATCAGATTGCTCTTATGTGTCAGTTCTAAATGCCTCAGTAGTCCTCTGTGGCCACAAGGATAGGTCATGAATTCCCTGCTGTAGCCCTCAGTTCTCTCCCACGAGCTCAGTAAGTGACAGCTGCAGGCTGGACAAAGGCCCGATAACACCCTGGATTTGTCAAGCTCTGACTTGACCAATGCAGACCGCGGTGACTGATGCACCCACAGTGGCGCTTTGCCAGCTACAACCCCCTCCTCCTGGAAGGGGCCGCTGTTGTCGAGCTATTTGTGAAGGCATGTGTGGTTATATCGGGGTCCTTGAGGGTCCAAAGTGGCATCGACTGGGATCCTTGCCAAACAATGGTCGTGGCAATGCTGGGGGGCATTGAGTTCTGATTGCCAGAAGCAAAGCATGAAGATTTTGAACACTTTCACAGTATTTCTTGGCAGAAGATCAGAAATGATCAACTTAGTTCCATGTTAGATCCACTATGAACTGGACTCTCACACTATTATGTTAGATCCTCTATGGACTGGACTCTCACTATTATGTTAGATCAACTATGGACTGGACTCTCACACTATTATGTTAGATCCACTATGGACTGGACTCTCACTATTATGTTAGATCCACTATGGACTGGACTCTCTCACTATTATGTTAGATCCACTATGGACTGGACTCCCACTATTATGTTAGATCCACTATGGACTGGACTCTCTCACTATTATGTTAGATCCACTATGGACTGGACTCCCACTATTATGTTAGATCCACTATGGACTGGACTCTCACTATTATGTTAGATCCACTATGGACTGGACTCTCACACTATTATGTTAGATCCACTATGGACTGGACTCTCACTATTATGTTAGATCCACTATGGACTGGACTCTCACTATTATGTTAGATCCACTATGGACTGGACTTTCACACTATTATGTTCGATCCACTATGGACTGGACTCACACTATTATGTTCGATCCACTATGGACTGGACTCTCACACTATTATGTTGGATCCACTATGGACTGGACTCTCACACTATTATGTTAAATCCACTATGGACTGGACTCTCACACTAATATGTTAGATCCACTATGGACTGGACTCTCACTATTATGTTCGATCCACTATGGACTGGACTCTCACTATTATGTTAGATCCACTATGGACTGGACTCTCACACTATTATGTTAGATCCACTATGGACTGGACTCTCACACTATTATGTTAGATCCACTATGGCCTGAACTCTCACACTATTATGTTAGATCCACTATGGACTGGACTCTCACACTATTATGTTAGATCCACTATGGCCTGAACTCTCACACTATTATGTTAGATCCACTATGGCCTGAACTCTCACACTATTATGTTAGATCCACTATGGACTGGACTCTCACACTATTATGTTAGATCCACTATGGAATGGATTCTCACTATTATGTTAGATCCACTATGGACTGGACTCTTTGCTATTTGTGAAGGCATGTGTGGTTATATCGGGGTCCTTGAGGGTCCAAAGTGGCATCGACTGGGATCATTGCCAAACAATGGTCGTGGCAATGCTGGGGGGCTTTGAGTTCTGATTGCCAGAAGCAAAGCATGAAGATTTTGAACACTTTCACAGATTTTCTTGGCAGAAGATCAGAAATGATCAATTTGGTTCCAGGGATCTTGGCTTTGATGAGTCGTATTGAGCACTGATTGCCGGAAGTAAAGCACGAAAACTTTTAACTAGGGTTGTGCCGATTGATCGTCCCCCGATCAGTTTAGGACGATTTTCATGTACAAATATGTGATTGCCATTGCCAAATAATGCCATTAATGGACTATGGACTATGGACTGGACTCTGGCTATTATGTTAGATCAGTTATGGACTGGACTCTCACTATAGTGTTAGATCCACTATGGACTGGACTCTCACTATTATGTTAGATCCACTATGGACTGGACTCTCACACTATTATGTTTGATCCTCTATGGACTGGACTCTCACTATTATGTTAGATCCACTATGGACTGGACTCTCACACTATTATGTTAGACCCACTATGGACTGGACTCTCACACTATTATGTTAGATCCACTATGGCCTGAACTCTCACTATTATGTTAGATCCACTATGGACTGGACTCTGACTATTATGTTAGATCCACTATGGACTGGACTCTCACACTATTATGTTAGATCCACTATGGACTGGACTCTCACTATTATGTTAGATCCACTATGGACTGGACTCTTACACTATTATGTTAGATCCACTATGGACTGGGCTCTCTCACTATTATGTTAGATCCACTATGGCCTGAACTCTCACTATTATGTTAGATCCACTATGGACTGGACTCTCACACTATTATGTTTGATCCACTATGGACTGGACTCTCACACTATTATGTTAGATCCACTATGGACTGGACTCTCACACTATTATGTTAGATCCACTATGGACTGGACTCTCACACTATTATGTTAGATCCACTATGGACTGGACTCTCACACTATTATGTTAGATCCACTATGGACTGGACTCTCACACTATTATGTTAGATCCACTATGGACTGGACTCTCATATTATTATGTTAGATCCACTATGGACTGGACTCACACTATTATGTTCGATCCACTATGGACTGGACTCTCACACTATTATGTTAGATCCACTATGGACTGGACTCTCACACTATTATGTTAGATCCACTATGGCCTGAACTCTCACTATTATGTTAGATCCACTATGGACTGGACTCTCACACTATTATGTTAGATCCACTATGGCCTGAACTCTCACACTATTATGTTAGATCCACTATGGACTGGACTCTCACACTATTATGTTAGATCCACTTTGGACTGGACTCTCAAGTAAACACTGATTGATTGTTTGGTTAATCTGGCACTAAGTAGGTGGAACACTGGAGTGTAAGCACAGTTCCAAAGGAAACTGATTAACACAAAGAACCAAAACACTGACTTCCTCAGAAGTTCTTTCCCTTGGACCCCTTCATCACTTCATCTTCTCCTCCGATTGAGTGAAGGCACAAACGCATGCAAGGAATCATCACCCTTGCAGCTGCCGCCATTTAAACAAAAACCAACGAGGCGGCCCGACAGAGGACGTCACGGAACAATCAAAGCCACCTTTGTTTGGGGCCCAGAGTGCAGACCCCCGGTTCAAGGACACAGGTGTGACCCCTTTTAAAGGAATATTTCAATGATTTCTTCATTTTGTTCTTCAACGTTGCCAGAAATGCTGAACCAAGCGAGATTGTTTTTTGAGATGGCGGAGATAGCGAGATTGTTTACCTTTTGTGAAGCGGTTTCTTTTGTGTGCGGATGAATAATTCATGAGGTGGCGCTAGGTTAGTTAGAGGTGTGGCGCTGAATGCAGTTTATCCTTGGAAAACTAAGCGGATAAACAATGGACGTACTCGCCAACCCTCCCGAATTTTCCGGGAGACTCCCGGAATTCAGCGCCTCTCCCGAAAACCTCCCGGGTGTCATGTCTGTTGTAATCATGTTTTGTTTTAAGTCATGTTTTGTTTAGTTTCTGGCTTTTCACTCCCTTGTCTTGTTTGCATGATTACCCATTAGTTTCACCTGTTCCACGTTTGGACTCATTGTGCACTCTTGTTTTGTCACCATAACAACCCATTAGTTTTCACCTGTCACGTCACGCACCTGTTTCACGTTTTGAGTCGCGCACCCGCTTTCACTAATCATGTCCATAGTATTTAAGTTCATTCATTTTCTGTTGTTCGTCCTGACGAATTCACCACATTTATGCTCTGTCCATGCCTGATACTTCTTTCCATGTCCATTCTTCATGCAACTATTTTTGTCCAAGCCAAGTAAGTTTTTGTTCCATGTTTATAGTCTTTTTTGTTTTTCATAGTTTGTTCTCCGCCACTGTGCGTGCTTTTCATTTGTACTTTTTTGCTATAGTCTTTTGGTTTCATAGTTTATTCTCCGCCACTGTGCGCGCTTTCGTTTATTCCTTTTTTTTGATAATAATAAATAAATCATGTACCTTCATTCCCGTCTCGCCCGAGCCAACTTTCCGTTGCATCCCGGAAAAGCACACACCCAAGACCTAGTCATGACAGCGGGACAAATATTCTCCCGAAAATCTCCCGATTTTCAGCATGGAGCTGGAAGCCACGCCCCCTCCAGCTCCATGCGGACCTGAGTGAAGACAGCCTTTTTTTCATGACGGGAGGACAACGGGGTGACAAGAACTAAATCATCCAGACTAGAGATAAATTGTATTATTATGTTTATCTTACCTAAGAATAAATATATTTATTAATTAAAAAAAATAAAATAAATAAATAAATACATTTTTACTATATTTTGCTAAAAACATCAAAATTAATTGTATATTTTCGTGACTCCTTATTACATCCAGCCATAGAATTATACATTAAAATAAACATATTTGAAATAATTGATTTTAAATTATCATAATATTTCATTTAAAATGACCATATTTAATTATTAAAATAATTGCTTGTTTATCAACAACTTTAGCATTGTATTCATTACATTTTGAAACTTTCAGAAGCCAAGTTATGTTATATTCCTTAATATTTATTTATGCAAGTTTGAAGTATCAATTATCTAAACACAGTTTGTTTGCATATTTTCAGGATGTATATATATATATATATATATATATATATATAAATTGTATTATTATGTTTATCTTACCTAAAAATAAATATCTTTATTAATTAAAAAAATAAAAATAAATAAATACATTTTTACTATATTTTGCTAAAAACATCAAAATTTATTGTATTTTTATTTGTATTTTTTCGTGACTCCTTAATACATTCAGCCATAGAATTATACATTAAAATAAACATATTTGAAATAATTGATTTTAAATTATCATAATATTTCATTTAAAATGACCATATTTAATTATTAAAATAATTGCTTGTTTATCAACAACTTTAGCATTTTATTCATTACATTTTGAAGCTCTCAGAAGCCAACTTATGTTATATTACTTAATATTTATTTATGCAAGTTTGAAGTATCACTTATCTAAACACAGTTTGTTTGCATATTTTCAGGATGTAGATATATATATATATATATATATATATATATATATATATATATATATATATATATATATATATATATATATATATATATAAATTGTATTATTATGTTTATCTTACCTAAAAATAAATATATTTATTAATTTAAAAAAAAAAAAAAAAAACTAAATACATTTTTACTATATTTTGCTAAAAACATCAAAATTAATTGTATTTTTATTTGTATTTTTTCGTGACTCCTTATTACATCCAGCCATAGAATTATACATTAAAATAAACATATTTGAAATAATTGATTTTAAATTATCATAATATTTCATTTAAAATGACCATATTTAATTATTAAAATAATTGCTTGTTTATCAACAACTTTAGCATTTTATTCATTACATTTTGAAACTCTCAGAAGCCAACTTATGTTATATTCCTTAAGATTTATTTATGCAAGTTTGAAGTATCAATTATCTAAACACAGTTTGTTTGCATATTTTCAGGATGTATATATATATATATATATATATATATATATATATATATATATATATATATAAATTGTATTATTATGTTTATCTTACCTAAAAATAAATATCTTTATTAATTTAAAAAAAAAAAAAACTAAATACATTTTGACTATATTTTGCTAAAAACATCAAAATTAATTGTATTTTTATTTGTATTTTTTCGTGACTCCTTATTACATCCAGCCATAGAATTATACATTAAAATAAACATATTTGAAATAATTGATTTTAAATGATCATAATATTTCATTTAAAATGACCATATTTATTTATTAAAATAATTGCTTGTTTATCAACAACTTTAGCATTTTATTCATTACATTTTGAAACTCTCAGAAGCCAAGTTATGTTATATTCCTTAATATTTATTTATGCAAGTTTGAAGTATCAATTATCTAAACACAGTTTGTTTGCATATTTTCAGGATGTAGATATCTATATATATATATATATATATATATATATATATATATATATATATATATATATATATATATATATATATAAATTGTATTATTATGTTTATCTTACCTAAAAATAAATATATTTATTAATTAAAAAAAACAAAAAAAAACTAAATACATTTTTACTATATTTTGCTAAAAACATCAAAATTAATTGTATTTTTATTTGTATTTTTTCGTGACTCCTTATTACATCCAGCCATAGAATTATACATTAAAATAAACATATTTGAAATAATTGATTTTAAATTATCATAATATTTCATTGAAAATGACCATCTTTAATTATTAAAATAATTGCTTGTTTATCAACAACTTTAGCATTTTATTCATTACATTTTGAAACTTTCAGAAGCCAAGTTATGTTATATTCCTTAATATTTATTTATGCAAGTTTGAAGTATCAATTATCTAAACACAGTTTGTTTGCATATTTTCAGGATGTAGATATCTATATATATATATATATATATATATATATATATATATGTCTTAATAAGGTTATCCAAAAAATAGTGCTCGATACCGTAGTGGAGCGCAATATATGTATGTGTGGGGAAAAAAATCACAAGACTATTTCATCTCTACAGGCCTGTTTCATGAGGGGTTCCCTCAATCATCAGGAGATTTTTTTCTTTTTTCTTTTTTTTTCTCCTGATGATTGAGGGAACCCCTCATGAACTGGACTCTCACACTATTATGTTAGATCCACTATGGACTGGACTCTCACACTATTATGATAGATCCACTATGGACTGGACTCTCACTATTATGTTAGATCCACTATGGACTGGACTCTCACACTATTATGTTGGATCCTCTATGGACTGGACTCTCACACTATTATGTTAGATCCACTATGGACTGGACTCACTATTATGTTAGATCCACTATGGACTGGACTCTCACTATTATGTTAGATCCACTATGGACTGGACTCTCACACTATTATGTTAGATCCATTATGGACTGGACCCTCACACTATTATGCTAGATCCACTATGGACTAAACTCTCACTATTATGTTAGACCCACTATGGACTGGACTCTCACACTATTATGTTAGATCCACTATGGACTGGACTCTCACTATTATGTTAGATCCACTATGGACTGGACTCTCACACTATTATGTTAGATCCTCTATGGACTGGACTCTCACACTATTATATTAGATCCACTATGGACTGGACTCACTATTATGTTAGATCCACTATGGACTGGACTTTCACACTATTATGTTAGATCCACTATGGACTGGACTCTCACACTATTATGTTAGAGCCACTATGGACTGGACTCTCACTATTATGTTAGATCCACTATGGACTGGACTCTCACTATTATGTTAGATCCACTATGGACTGGACTCTCACACTATTATGTTAGATCCACTATGGACTGGACTCTCACACTATTATGTTAGAGCCGCTATGGACTGGACTCTCACTATTATGTTAGATCCACTATGGACTGGACTCTCACACTATTATGTTAGATCCACTATGGACAGGACTCACTATTATGTTAGATCCACTATGGACTGGACTCTCACTATTATGTTAGATCCTCTATGGACTGGACTCTCACACTATTATGTTAGATCCACTATGGACTGGACTCTCACTATTATGTTAGATCCACTATGGACTGGACTCTCACACTATTATGTTAGATCCACTATAGACTGGACTTTCACTATTATGTTATGTTTTTTTCTCCTGATGATTGAGGGAACCCCTCATGAAACAGGCCTGTAGAGATGAAGTAGTCTTGTGATTTTTTCCCCCACACATACATATATATATATATATATATATATATATATATATATATATATATATATATACTGTATATATATTTATATATATATGAAATACTTGACTTGGTAAATTCTAGCTGTCAATATACTCCTCCCCTCTTAACCACGCCCCCAACCACGCCCCGCCCCACCCCCGACCACGCCCCCCACCCCCCACCTCCCGAAATCGGAGGTCTCAAGGTTGGCAAGTATGACAATGAATGACAAAAACAAATACTTGTTAAAGGGGAACATTATCACCAGACCTATGTAAGCGTCAATATATACCTTGATGTTGCAGAAAAAAGACCATGTATTTTTTTTAACCGATTTCCGAACTCTAAATGGGTGAATTTTGGCGAATTAAACGCCTTTCTATTATTCGCTCTCGGAGCGATGACGTCACAACGTCGGTGTGTTGTCGGAGGGTGTAACAACACGAACAGGGACGGATTCAAGTTGCACCAGTGGCCCAAAGATGCCAAAGTGGCAAGAAATTGGACGAAATTTGTTCGAAATACGAGGCTGTGGGGAAAAGCCGACGAAATGGTCAGTCGTTTGTTCCGCACACTTTACCGACGAAAGCTATGCTACGACAGAGATGGCAAGAATGTGTGGATATCCTGCGACACTCAAAGCAGATGCATTTCCAACCATAAAGTCAAAGAAATCTGCCGCCAGACCCCCATTGAATCTGCCGGAGTGTGTGAGCGATTCAGGGACAAAGGACCCTCGGTAGCACGGCAAGCAATGGCGGCAGTTTGTTCCCGCAGACGAGCGAGCTAAACCCCCTGGATGTCTTATCAAGAGAAGAATATCGACCCTAGCTTCCCTGGCCTGCTGACATCAACTCCAAAACTTTGTTTGTTTACTTACTACTAAAAGACAAGTTGTCTATTTTATTTAAGGACTAAATGACAATAATAAACATATGTTTCATGAACAATAAGATTTTTTGTTCAAATAAAGACAATAATGACATTTTTTGTGGTCCCCTTTATTTAGAAAAGTATCGACATACATTTAGGTACTGGTACTAAAATATTGGTATCGGCACTGATTACCTTCGTAGGCCAGAACAGGTTTCATCAACAGCTATTGTTTGTGTTTCCATAGAAGCTAAAAAAAACGATGACATTTTTTTCAATATTTTCCCGCCCTGAACAGCCCTATGGGCGTCCCAGCACAGGTGCAGCTGCAAGATGAGGGAGTGTCAGGTTGCAGGTGTGAGAAGTCAAGTGGGCTGCAGGGGTTAAACTGCCATGTGTGGACTTCAGTCAGGCAGCTTGAAGGGTTTTTGTTTAGTTTTTTTGGACTTATTCCATACTTGCCAACCTTGAGACCTCCGATTTCGGGAGGTGGGCGTGGTTGGGGCGGGACGGGGCGTGGCGTGGTTGGGGGCGTGGCTAAAAGGGGAGGAGTATATTTACAGCTAGAATTCACCAAGTCAAGAATTATATATATATATATATATATCCATCCATCCATCCATTTTTTACCGCTTATTCCCTTCGGGGTCGCGTATATATATATGTATATATATATATGTATGTATGTATATATATATATACATACAGGTAAAAGCCAGTAAATTAGAATATTTTGAAAAACTTGATTTATTTCAGTAATTGCATTCAAAAGGTGTAACTTGTACATTATATTTATTCATTGCACACAGACTGATGCATTCAAATGTTTATTTCATTTAATTTTGATGATTTGAAGTGGCAACAAATGAAAATCCAAAATTCCGTGTGTCACAAAATTAGAATATTACTTAAGGCTAATACAAAAAAGGGATTTTTAGAAATGTTGGCCAACTGAAAAGTATGAAAATGAAAAATATGAGCATGTACAATACTCAATACTTGGTTGGAGCTCCTTTTGCCTCAATTACTGCGTTAATGCGGCGTGGCATGGAGTCGATGAGTTTCTGGCACTGCTCAGGTGTTATGAGAGCCCAGGTTGCTCTGATAGTGGCCTTCAACTCTTCTGCGTTTTTGGGTCTGGCATTCTGCATCTTCCTTTTCACAATACCCCACAGATTTTCTATGGGGCTAAGGTCAGGGGAGTTGGCGGGCCAATTTAGAACAGAAATACCATGGTCCGTAAACCAGGCACGGGTAGATTTTGCGCTGTGTGCAGGCGCCAAGTCCTGTTGGAACTTGAAATCTCCATCTCCATAGAGCAGGTCAGCAGCAGGAAGCATGAAGTGCTCTAAAACTTGCTGGTAGACGGCTGCGTTGACCCTGGATCTCAGGAAACAGAGTGGACCGACACCAGCAGATGACATGGCACCCCAAACCATCACTGATGGTGGAAACTTTACACTAGACTTCAGGCAACGTGGATCCTGTGCCTCTCCTGTCTTCCTCCAGACTCTGGGACCTCGATTTCCAAAGGAAATGCAAAATTTGCATGGTTGGGTGATGGTTTGGGGTGCCATGTCATCTGCTGGTGTCGGTCCACTCTGTTTCCTGAGATCCAGGGTCAACGCAGCCGTCTACCAGCAAGTTTTAGAGCACTTCATGCTTCCTGCTGCTGACCTGCTCTATGGAGATGGAGATTTCAAGTTCCAACAGGACTTGGCGCCTGCACACAGCGCAAAGTCTACCCGTGCCTGGTTTACGGACCATGGTATTTCTGTTCTAAATTGGCCCGCCAACTCCCCTGACCTTAGCCCCATAGAAAATCTGTGGGGTATTGTGAAAAGGAAGATGCAGAATGCCAGACCCAAAAACGCAGAAGAGTTGAAGGCCACTATCAGAGCAACCTGGGCTCTCATAACACCTGAGCAGTGCCAGAAACTCATCGACTCCATGCCACGCCGCATTAACGCAGTAATTGAGGCAAAAGGAGCTCCAACCAAGTATTGAGTATTGTACATGCTCATATTTTTCATTTTCATACTTTTCAGTTGGCCAACATTTCTAAAAATCCCTTTTTTGTATTAGCCTTAAGTAATATTCTAATTTTGTGACACACGGAATTTGGGATTTTCATTTGTTGCCACTTCAAATCATCAAAATTAAATGAAATAAACATTTGAATGCATCAGTCTGTGTGCAATGAATAAATATAATGTACAAGTTACACCTTTTGAATGCAATTACTGAAATAAATCAAGTTTTTCAAAATATTCTAATTTACTGGCTTTTACCTGTATATATATATATATATATATATATATATATATATATATATATATATATATATATATATATATATATATATATATATATATATATATATATATATATATATATATTTACAGCCCGGCCCCTGGACAATTTTTTTATTTTATTGTAATTTTGAAGAATTTACCTGAATGTGCATGAACTATTTCTGTTCCAAACTAGTTAGAAATATTAAATGTTTAAATATTAACTGTCAGTTTACTGTACTGTGCCAACTGTACTACTATATGAGTACATATTTTCTATTGTTTCATTGAAATTAAAACCGCAAAGTCCATTTGGCTGTCATCTGTTTTAATTATGAGACACAATTGTGTCAAAGTCATGATTTTTTTTATTTCATGCTTGAAATAAGAAATGATTACTTTAAAAAAAAGTAGTTTTATACTTTGTAACACTTGATATTCTAGTTTCAAGCATGTTTTACTCAATATAGGTCATCAAATCTCAGCAACAAGCTGCAATATCTTACTGAGATCATTTAAAACACTTAAAACAAGTAAAACACTCTAACATAAAATCTGCTTAGTGAGAAGAATTATCTTATCAGACAGAAAATAAGCAAATATCACCCTTATTTGACATATTTCATCTTACTTAGATTTCAGTTTATGCAGTGTAGGTGCGCCTTGAGCCGGCGGTGAAAGATTTACATGTGCACGAGTGCTGCCACTCACCGCTTCCTCCATTTATAATTAAAGAAAGAGGCACCGGAGCGGGGGTGGGGGGGTGCTTGTCAGTCAGAAACCCAGCGAGGGGTCAGAGCCACTTTGAACAATAGAAATATCGACAGTGGGAGTAATAAAGCCAAATGAAAAAAAAGGAGTCCAATGATTCGGTCCCCGGCACAGCTGGTCCCGGCTTTAAGTGACTGGCACTTCCGCATAGTGGGGAAAAAGGTCTGGAGGAGGACGGAGGAGTGAAATAGGAGGGGGGGGGGGGTCGTGTCCATTACTGGATTAAGTCTTCCAGACGTATTCTGAGAGGCCAAACGAGGAAAGAAGGAAGAAGGCCGGGGGATGACGGGTCCTGACCTTCAGTAATGGCGACCCAGACGGATGAGCAGCCGGCGGTGCCATTTCAATTTAGGCTATCAATGAGGTGCAATATTCAATGGGAGGGTTCAAAGGTCGGCATATGGTGACAGACGGGAGGTTTTAACGGAAGGGAATGTCATCGTCTCGACTTGGAAATCGAATCAGTGTTCACACAATACGGCCTTTTTATCAATGAAATATGATTCTGTTACGTGGGAAAATGGGTTCATCACGAGGTCGTGTTTTTAACCACCACCGAGGAAGCACGCCGTGGCAAATATAACCATTTATAGTCCAGTGCGAAGCTTGTAACTTGACTTAGATCCGACTAGGGTTGTACGGTATTTAGTATTGTATAGTACCGCGATACTAATGGATCATATTCGGTACTATACCGCCTCTAAAAAAAAGACCAGTCACGTCGTATCATTGCTAGTTTACGAGCAGACACAGAGTGTAGAGTGTAAAGATACATTTTCCGCCGCTTATCCGAGTCCGAGTCGTGGGGGCAGCAGTCTAAGCAGAGATGCCCAGACTTCACCCCCCCGCTACCAAACCCCGCCCACCTCAACCGACGCACAGGGGGGGGTTGTTGATGTGTGAGGGAGCAGGGTTGGGGTGGGGGCGGGGTTTGGTGGTAGCAGGGGTGTATAATGTAGCCCGGAAGAGTCAGGGCTGCATGGGATTCTGGGTGTTTGTTCTGTTGTGTTTATGTTGTGTTAAGGTCCAGATGTTCTCCCAAAATGTGTTTATCATTCTTGTTTTGTTTTGGTTCAAAGTGTGGTGCATTATTATTAAGAGTGTTAAAGTTGTTTTATAAGACCACCGTCAGTGTAACCTGTGCAGAAGATATATATTGTATAACAAGTGTTGGACTGGCACTCTGTTAATACAGATTGTAGAGGGCGCCAAATGTTGTACCATCATGGCACGCCCTTATTATAGCCGTAAGGGTAAAAATCGGTGAATATTAATCCCGGGGGAGTTTTCTGCGAGACGCACTGAAATCCGGAAGTCTCACGGGAAAATTGGGGGGGTTCAGCAAGTAAGCTGCTGAGCCGCATCAGAGTGATCAAAGAGCCGCATGCGGCTCCGGAGCCGCGGGTTGCCGACCCCTGCACTAGGGGAATAACTGAACCAACACAGCAGATCATGAACAAACACAAAATAAACACAACAGAACAACACAAGACAGTAACAAACAAAAAAGAACAAGACAAAAAATTCAATGTCATTTACGAAATCCCGTGGCAAAAAAATCATACATGGGAGAAACAGGGAGGATATTCAACACAAGGAAGAAAGAACATCAGAAAGAATGTGAAAAAGAGACTTCTGGAAGGTTTACAAGAAGCCTAAAACAAAAAATCCAAACAGGAAATCTGCAAATCAACCATATCAGATCATTGCAAAATAAATAACCACATCATGGACCGGGACAACGGCAAAATCATCGGCACAGAAGGTAACACATTCAAACGATGGATTAAGGAGGCGATCCAACTAAGGAAGCGGCCCAAAGAAACCATCAATCGCATACCTGGGACTCCCTCCTCCATTAACCAACAAGCGGGGACTGGGAGCCAACCAGGTAGACTTGACAGGTCTGCATGGTTGTCCACACCTATAAGAACAGTGGTCAGGTGACCCTTCTGAAGAAGACTGACAGTCGAAACATCCATCCATCCATCCATTTTCTACCGCTTATTCCCTTCGGGGTCGCGGGGGGCGCTGGAGACTATCTCAGCTACGATCGTGCAGAAGGCAGTGTACACCCTGGACAAGTCGCCACCTCATCGCAGGGCCAACACAGATAGATTCACACTCACATTCACACACTAGGGCTAATTTAGTGTTGCCAATCAACCTATCCCCAGGTGCATGTCTTTGGAGGTGTGGGGAAGCCGGAGTACCCGGAGGGAACCCACGCAGTCACGTCAGGTAAAAATTCCATCTGATTACAAGACAGTTTGAAAAGTATATGAATAAGAAGACATGATCAACCTTTGTAAGGGACGATAGCTGCCGACCCTCCATTTGGCAAGACTTGACATTCCTGGGCAAAACCCCAATAAGACGGTCCATTTTACAACGAGGGGCAGCAAGGCACCTGGGCCCAACTCCCGTAACGCGCCTTGTGATGCCTGTCAGAATTATTCAAGCCTGGTTAGGCGGACTGGACTCTGCTCCTTAATTAGAACGAGGTGTAGGGCACTGACGACAAAACACTGTCACCTTCAGGTGGTTTAAGGAACGGTATGGGGAGTGCAGAGATTTGCCATGCATGCTCCCAGACTCCCAGACAATCCGCAGAGGATTAACCCCGCGGCCCTCCACCGCCGTTCCCTAAAGAGACCGAGCGGTCATGGGTTGGCCCCCAGATGGTGACTGCGGTAGTTGACGTGTGAATGAACGCACCAGTGAGTCCAACCTAAATTAAGATGCTGTCATTACATCCGCCTGTATAGACCCTGGCGGTACTATGCTTGGGGGCTGGGGGGGGGGGGGGGGGTTCACATGGGAACAAAAACAAACGACAAGTGTGCCTTTTAATTAAAAGGCCGGTCTTTGGACAACTCTCTACAGAGCTGGGAACAATGGAGGCCTTTGGTTGGATTGAACTGCTCAGTGAGCACACATCCTGGAGGTATGAGAAAACACCATCCTTGAGTTCACTGAGCCAATGGCCGTCGATAATTGCTCTTTGACCTGTCAGTGTCTAGGCCGGGGGTCAGCAATCCGCTGATATGTAAGGCTTTTAAAGTCATTTCGATAGTAGGCTAATATAGACACTTACATCATGTGTTGTCTTCATTATAACAATTATATAAGACTTTTAAAGTCCTTCTGATAGTAGGCTAATATAGCTAATATAGACACTTACATCATGTGTTGTCTTCATTATAACAATTATATAAGACTTTTAAAGTCCTTTTGATAGTAGGCTAATATAGCTAATATAGACACTTACATCATGTGTTGTCTTCATTAAAACAATTATATAAGACTTTTAAAGTCCTTTTGATTGTAGGCTAATATAACCAATATAGACACTTACATCATGTGTTGTCTTCATTATAACACTTATAAAAGACTTTTAAAGTCATTTTGATAGTAGGCTAATATAGCTAATATAGACACTTACATCATGTGTTGTCTTCATTATAACAATTATATAAGACTTTTAAAGTCCTTTTGATAGTAGGCTAATATAGCTAATATAGACACTTACATCATGTGTTGTCTTCATTATAACACTTATAAAATACTTTTAAAGTCATTTTGATAGTAGGCTAATATAGCTAATATAGACACTTACATCATGTGTTGTCTTCATTATAACAATTATATACGACTTTTAAAGTCATTTTGATAGTAGGCTAATATAGACACTTACATCATGTGTTGTCTTCATTATAACAATTATATAAGACTTTTAAAGTCCTTTTGATAGTAGGCTAATATAGCTAATATAGACACTTACATCATGTGTTGACTTCATTATTAAACTTATATAAGGCTTTTAAAGTCATTTTGATAGTAGGCTAATAGAGACACTTACATCATGTGTTGTCTTCATTATAACACTTATAAAAGACTTGTAAAGTCATTTTGATAGTAGGCTAATATAGGTAATATAGACACTTACATCATGTGTTGTCTTCATTATAACAATTATATAAGACTTTTAAAGTCCTTTTGATAGTAGGCTAATATAGCTAATATAGACACTTACATCATGTGTTGACTTCATTATTAAACATATATAAGGCTTTTAAAGTCATTTTGATAGTAGGCTAATACAGACACTTACATCATGTGTTGTCTTCATTGTAACACTTATATAAGACTTTTAAAGTCATTTTGATAGTAGGCTAATATAGCTAATATAGACACTTACATCATGTGTTGTCTTCATTATAACAATTATATAAGACTTTTAAAGTCCTTTTGATCCATCCATCCATTTTCTACCGCTTATTCCCTTTTGGGGTCGCAGGGGGCGCTGGAGCCTATCTCAGCTACAATCGGGCAGAAGGCGGGGTACACCCTGGACAAGTCGCCACCTCATCGCAGAAGTCCTTTTGATAGTAGGCTAATATAGCTAATATAGACACTTACATCATGTGTTGATTTCATTATTAAACTTATATAAGGCTTTTAAAGTCATTTTGATAGTAGGCTAATATAGACACTTACATCATGTGTTGTCTTCATTATAACACTTATAAAAGACTTTTAAAGTAATTTTGATAGTAGGCTAATATAGCTAATATAGACACTTACATCATGTGTTGTCTTCATTATAACAATTATATACGACTTTTAAAGTCCTTTTGATAGTAGGCTAATATAGCTAATATAGACACTTACATCATGTGTTGTCTTCATTATAACAATTATAAAAGACTTTTAAAGTCATTTTGATAGTAGGCTAATATAGCTAATATAGACACTTACATCATGTGTTGTCTTCATTATAACACTTATAAAAGACTTTTAAAGTCATTTTGATAGTAGGCTAATATAGCTAATATAGACACTTACATCATGTGTTGTCTTCATTATAACAATTATATAAGACTTTTAAAGTCCTTTTGATAGTAGGCTAACATAGCTAATATAGACACTTACATCATGTGTTGACTTCATTATTAAACATATACAAGGCTTTTAAAGTCATTTCGATAGTAGGCTAATATAGACACTTACATCATGTGTTGTCTTCATTATAACACTTATATAAGACTTTTAAAGTCATTTTGATAGTAGGCTAATATAGCTAATATAGACATTTACATCATGTGTTGTCTTCATTATAACAATTATATATGACTTTTAAAGTCCTTTTGATAGTAGGCTAATATAGCTAATATAGACACTTACATCATGTGTTGACTTCATTATTAAACATATATAAGGCTTTTAAAGTCATTTTGATAGTAGGCTAATATAGACACTTACATCATGTGTTGTCTTCATTGTAACACTTACATGAGACTTTTAAAGTCATTTTGATAGTAGGCTAATATAGCTAATATAGACACTTACATCATGTGTTGTCTTCATTATAACACTTATATAAGGCTTTTAATTTTTTGCAGCTCGAGACAGATTTTTTATTTGTATTTTTTGGTCCAATATGGCTCTTTCAACATTTTGGGTTGCCGACCCCTGAGTTAGGCAGACCGATGCCAGGAAGCTCTGGAGCTGTGTTCCTTTAAAATACTTCACCCATTCGGTAGTCGGAAGTGGTAAGGAGAGCTTACCGCCCGTGTCCGTCCCCTTTGATGGATTGTTCCCTATGGTTAATTGATACGTGACGGGATGAGGCAAAACCACCTAACCACGGACAACATGGCAGGTTTCCCCCGTCAATGTGTTTGTCAGGCTTGAGGATAAAGGGCCCAGTAAATTGGATTGGGTTCTCCCGGCCTTGCATTGAAAAAAAACCCTAAATTAATCTTCCCATGACTTCTCACTGCTCCCCCAACCCAAATCTCTTCTCTCACACTCAATATTCAAAGAGTGATCGACTCTCTAATAGTTGTATTCAACTTGAAAGTATGCACTGAGCTGTAGGAGGATAGTCAGCCACAACCCTCTCCCCCCCACCGAATTAAAGTCAAGGTATTTTGTTTTCGACCACATCATGGACCGGGACAGCGGCAAAATCATCGGCACAGAAGGTAACACATTCAAACGATGGATTAAGGAGGCAATGGAACTAAGGAAGCGGCCCAAGGAAACCATCAATCAGGATGAGGGAGCATACCTGGGACTCCCTCCTCCATTAACCATCAGGCGTCAGGGGAGGTGGAGCCAACCATGCTGACCGGTCAAGTCTACCTGGTTGGCTCACCCTCCCCGCTTGTTGGTTAATGAAGGAGGGAGGTACAGGTATGCGAATAATGGTTTCTTTGGACCGCTTCCTTTGTCCGATCGCCTCCTTAATCCATCGTTTGAATGTGTTAACTTCTGTGCCGATGATTTTGCCGTTGTCCCGGTCTATGATGTGGTTATTTATTGTGCAACGATCCGATATGGCTGATTTGCAGATTTCCTGTTCGGATTTTTTGTTTCAGGCTTCTTGTAAACCTTCCAGTTGTCTCTTTTTCACATTCTTTCTGATGTTCTTTCTTCCTCGTGTTGAATGTCCTCCCCGTTTCTCCACGTCTATAAGAACAGTTGACAGGCAACACGTCCCAGTGGTCAGGTTGACCCTTCTGAAGAAGACTGCAGACGACGGTCCAAACATGTCAGGTAACAATTCCATCTAATATACTAAAAATATGGTCTGATTACAAGAATAACTTTTAGTCCAACATTTTATCTACTCTGGACCTCCGAACATCCCACAGCACACAAACTATCAGTGGTGAGAACACTCTATGAACGGGCCAACATCAAGACAGAAGAAGAAGACAGAAAACAAGAAGAGAAACAGGGAGGACATTCAACACAAAGAAGAAAGAAAGAATGTGAAAAAGAGACAACTGGAAGGTTTACAAGAAGCCTAAAACCAAAATCCGAACAGGAAATCTGCAAATCAGCCATATCAGATCATTGCACAATGAATAACCACCGGTACAACGGCAAAATCATCGGCACAGAAAGTAACACATTCAAACGTACTAAGGAAGCGGCCCAAGGAAACCATCAATCAGGATGAGGGAGCATACCTGGGACTACCTCCTCCATTAACCATCAAGCGGCAGGGGAGGTGGAGCCAACCATGCAGACCTGTCAAGTCTACCTGGTTGGCTCCCCCTCTCCACTTGTTGGTTAATGAAGGAGGGAGTCCCAGGTATGCGATTAATGGTTTCTTTGGGCCGTTTCCTTAGTCCGATCGCCTCCTTAATCCAGCGTTTGAATGTGTTACCTTCTGTGCCGATGATTTTGCCGTTGTCCCGGTCTATGATGTGGTTATTTATTGTGCAACGATCCGATATGGCTCATTTGCAGATTTCCTGTTCGGATATTTTGTTTCAGGCTTCTTGTAAACCTTCCAGTTGTCTCTTTTTCACATTCTTTCTTATGTTCTTTCTTCCCTGTGTTGAAAGTCCTCCCGGTTTCTACACGCCTATAAGAACAGTTGACAGACAACACGTCACAGTGGTCAGGTTGACCCTTCTGAAGAAGACTGCAGACGACGGTCCAAACATGTCAGGTAACAATTCCATCTAATATACTGAAAATATGGTCCGATTACAAGAACATTTGAAAAAGTATTATCCATTTTACTATCACCCGTTCACATGTGACATGATACATTCATTTTTCTGTCCATAAGTTAAACTTTTAGTCCAACATTTGATCTACTCTGGACCTCCGAACATCCCACAGCACAGAGACTATCAGTGGTGAGAACACTCTATGAACGGGCCAACATCAAGACAGAAGAAGAAGACAGAAAACAAGAAGAGAAACAGGGAGGACATTCAACACAAGGAAGAAAGAAAGAATGTGAAAAAGAGACAACTGGAAGGTTTACAAGAAGCCTAAAACCAAAATCCGAACAGGAAATCTTCAAATCAGCCATATCGGATTATTGCACAATGAATAACCACATCATGGACCGGGACAACAGCAAAATCATCGGCACAGAAGGTAACACATTCAAACGATGGATTAAGGAGGCAATCAAACTAAGGAAGCGGCCCAAGGAAACCATCAATCAGGATGAGGGAGCATACCTGGGACTCCCTCCTCCATTAACCATCACGCGGCGGGGGAGGTGGAGCCAACCATGCAGACCGGTCAAGTCTACCTGGTTGGCTCCCCCTCTCCGCTTGTTGGTTAATGGAGGAGGGAGTCCCAGGTATGCGATTAATGGTTTCTTTGGGCCGTTTCCTTAGTTCGATCGCCTCCTTAATCCATCGTTTGAATGTGTTACCTTCTGTGCCGATGATTTTGCCGTTGTCCCGGTCTATGATGTGGTTATTTATTGTGCAACAATCCGATATGGCTGATTTGCAGATTTCCTGTTCGGATTTTTTGTATCAGGCTTCTTGTAAACCTTCCAGTTGTCTCTTTTTCACATTCTTTCTGATGTTCTTTCTTCCTCGTGTTGAATGTCCTCCCCGTTTCGCCACGTCTATAAGAACGGTTGACAGGCAACATGTCACAGTGGTCAGGTTGACCCTTCTGAAGAAGACTGCAGACGACGGTCCAAACATGTCAGGTAACAATTCCATCTAATATACTGAAAATATGGTCTGATTACAAGAACATTTGAAAAAGTATTATCCATTTTACTATCATCCGTTCACATGTGACATGATACATTCATTTTTCTGTCCACAAGTTCAACTTTTAGTCCAACATTTGATCTACTCTGGACCTCCGAACATCCCACAGCACACAAACTATCAGTGGTGAGAACACTCTATGAACGGGCCAACATCAAGACAGAAGAAGGAGACAGAAAACAAGAAGAGAAACAGGGAGGACATTCAACACAAGGAAGAAAGAAAGAATGCGAAAAAGAGACAACTGGAAGGTTTACAAGAAGCCTAAATCTGCAAATCAGCCATATCGGATCATTGCACAATGAATAACCACATCATGGACCGGGACAACGGCAAAATCATCGGCACAGAAAGTAACACATTCAAACGATGGATTAAGGAGGCAATCGAACTAAGGATGCGGCCCAAGGAAACCATCAATCAGGATGAGGGAGCATACCTGGGACTCCCTCCTCCATTAACCATCAAGCGGCGGGGGAGGTGGAGCCAACCATGCAGACCTGTCAAGTCTACCTGGTTGGCTCCCCCTCCCCGCTTGTTGGTTAATGGAGGAGGGAGTCCCAGGTATGCGATTAATGGTTTCTTTGGGCCGCTTCCTTAGTCCGATCGCCTCCTTAATCCATCGTTTGAATGTGTTACCTTCTGTGCCGATGATTTTGCCGTTGTCCCGGTCTATGATGTGGTTATTTATTGTGCAATGATCCGATATGGCTGATTTGAAGATTTCCTGTTCGGACTTTTTGTTTCAGGCTTCTTGTAAACCTTCCAGTTGTCTCTTTTTCACATTCTTTCTGATGTTCTTTCTTCCTCGTGTTGAATGTCCTCCCCGTTTCTCCACGTCTATAAGAACAGTTGACAGGCAACACGTCCCAGTGGTCAGGTTGACCCTTCTGAAGAAGACTGCAGACGACGGTCCAAACATGTCAGGTAACAATTCCATCTAATATACTGAAAATATGGTCTGATTACAAGAACATTTGAAAAAGTATTATCCATTTTACTATCACCCGTTCACATGTGACATGATACATTCATTTTTCTGTCCACAAGTTCAACTTTTAGTCCAACATTTGATCTACTCTGGACCTCCGAACATCCCACAGCACACAAACTATCAGTGGTGAGAACACTCTATGAACGGGCCAACATCAAGACAGAAGAAGAAGACAGAAAACAAGAAGAGAAACAGGGAGGACATTCAACACAAGGAAGAAAGAAAGAATGTGAAAAAGAGACAACTGGAAGGTTTACAAGAAGCCTAAATCTTCAAATCAGCCATATCAGATCATTGCACAATGAATAACCACATCATGGACCGGGACAACGGCAAAATCATCGGCACAGAAGGTAACACATTCAAACGATGGATTAAGGAGGCAATCGAACTAAGGAAGCGGCCCAAGGAAACTATCAATCAGGATGAGGGAGCATACCTGGGACTACCTCCTCCATTAACCATCAAGCGGCAGGGGAGGTGGAGCCAACCATGCAGACCTGTCAAGTCTACCTGGTTGGCTCCCCCTACCCGCTTGTTGGTTAATGGAGGAGGGAGTCCCAGGTATGCGATTAATGGTTTCTTTGGGCCGCTTCCTTAGTCCGATCGCCTCCTTAATCCATCGTTTGAATGTGTTACCTTCTGTGCCGATGATTTTGCCGTTGTCCCGGTCTATGATGTGGTTATTTATTGTGCAATGATCCGATATGGCTGATTTGCAGATTTCCTGTTCGGATTTTTTGTTTCAGGCTTCTTGTAAACCTTCCAGTTGTCTCTTTTTCACATTCTTTCTGATGTTCTTTCTTCCTCGTGTTGAATGTCCTCCCCGTTTCTCCACGCCTATAAGAACAGTTGACAGGCAACACGTCACAGTGGTCAGGTTGACCCTTCTGAAGAAGACTGCAGACGACGGTCCAAACATGTCAGGTAACAATTCCATCTAATATACTGAAAATATGGTCTGATTACAAGAACATTTGAAAAAGTATTATCCATTTTACTATCACCCGTTCACATGTGACATGATACATTCATTTTTCTGTCCACAAGTTCAACCTTTAGTCCAACATTTGATCTACTCTGGACCTCCGAACATCCCACAGCACACAAACTATCAGTGGTGAGAACACTCTATGAACGGGCCAACATCAAGACAGAAGAAGGAGACAGAAAACAAGAAGAGAAACAGGGAGGACATTCAACACAAGGAAGAAAGAAAGAATGTGAAAAAGAGACAACTGGAAGGTTTACAAGAAGCCTAAAACCAAAATCCGAACAGGAAATCTGCAAATCAGCCATATCAGATCATTGCACAATGAATAACCACCGGTACAACGGCAAAATCATCGGCACAGAAAGTAACACATTCAAACGTACTAAGGATGCGGCCCAAGGAAACCATCAATCAGGATGAGGGAGCATACCTGGGACTACCTCCTCCATTAACCATCAAGCGGCAGGGGAGGTGGAGCCAACCATGCAGACCTGTCAAGTCTACCTGGTTGGCTCCCCTTACCCGCTTGTTGGTTAATGGAGGAGGGAGTCCCAGGTATGCGATAAATGGTTTCTTTGGGCCGCTTCCTTAGTTCGATCGCCTCCTTAATCCATCGATTGATAGTGTTACCTTCTGTGCCGATTATTTTGCCGTTGTCCCGGTCTATGATGTGGTTATTTATTGTGCAACGATCCGATATGGCTGATTTGCAGATTTCCTGTTCGGATTTTTTGTTTCAGGCTTCTTGGAAACCTTCCAGTTGTCTCTTTTTCACATTCTTTCTGATGTTCTTTCTTCCCTGTGTTGAAAGTCCTCCCGGTTTCGCCACGTCTATAAGAACGGTTGACAGGCAACACGTCCCAGTGGTCAGGTTGACCCTTCTGAAGAAGACTGCAGACGACGGTCCAAACATGTCAGGTAACAATTCCATCTAATATACTGAAAATATGGTCTGATTACAAGAATAACTTTTAGTCCAACATTTTATCTACTCTGGACCTCCGAACATCCCACAGCACACAAACTATCAGTGGTGAGAACACTCTATGAACGGGCCAACATCAAGACAGAAGAAGAAGACAGAAAACAAGAAGAGACACCGGGAGGACATTCAACACAAGGAATAAAGAAATAATGTGAAAAAGAGACAACTGGAAGGTTTACAAGAAGCTTAAAACCAAATTCCGAACAGGAAATCTGCAAATCAGCCATATCAGATCATTGCACAATGAATAACCACCGGTACAACGGCAAAATCATCGGCACAGAAAGTAACACATTCAAACGTACTAAGGATGCGGCCCAAGGAAACCATCAATCAGGATGAGGGAGCATACCTGGGACTCCCTCTTCCATTAACCATCAAGCGGCAGGGGAGGTGGAGCCAACCATGCAGACCGGTCAAGTCTACCTGGTTGGCTTCCCCTACCCGCTTGTTGGTTAATGGAGGAGGGAGTCCCAGGTATGCGATTAATGGTTTCTTTGGGCCGCTTCCTTAGTTCGATCGCCTCCTTAATCCATCGTTTGATAGTGTTACCTTCTGTGCCGATGATTTTGCCGTTGTCCCGGTCTATGATGTGGTTATTTATCGTGCAACGATCCGATATGGCTGATTTGAAGATTTGCTGTTCGGACTTTTTGTTTCAGGCTTCTTGTAAACCTTCCAGTTGTCTCTTTTTCACATTCTTTCTGATGTTCTTTCTTCCCTGTGTTGAATGTCCTCCCCGTTTCTCCACGCCTATAAGAACAGTTGACAGGCAACACGTCACAGTGGTCAGGTTGACCCTTCTGAAGAAGACTGCAGACGACGGTCCAAACATGTCAGGTAACAATTCCATCTAATATACTGAAAATATGGTCTGATTACAAGAACATTTGAAAAAGTATGATCCATTTTACTATCACCCGTTCACATGTGACATGATACATTCATTTTTCTGTCCACAAGTTCAACTTTTAGTCCAACATTTGATCTACTCTGGACCTCCGAACATCCCACAGCACACAAACTATCAGTGGTGAGAACACTCTATGAACGGGCCAACATCAAGACAGAAGAAAGAGACAGAAAACAAGAAGAGACACCGGGAGGACATTCAACACAAGGAAGAAAGAAATAATGTGAAAAAGAGACAACTGGAAGGTTTACAAGAAGCCTAAAACCAAAATCCGAACAGGAAATCTGCAAATCAGCCATATCAGATCATTGCACAATGAATAACCACATCATGGACCGGGACAACGGCAAAATCATCGGCACAGAAAGTAACACATTCAAACGATGGATTAAGGAGGCAATCGAACTAAGGAAGCGGCCCAAGGAAACCATCAATCAGGATGAGGGAGCATACCTGGGACTCCCTCTTCCATTAACCATCAAGCGGCAGGGGAGGTGGAGCCAACCATACAGACCGGTCAAGTCTACCTGGTTGGCTCACCCTCCCCGCTTGTTGGTTAATGAAGGAGGGAGTCCCAGGTATGCGATTAATGGTTTCTTTGGGCCGCTTCCTTAATCCATCGTTTGAATGTGTTACCTTCTGTGCCGATGATTTTGCCGTTGTCCCGGTCTATGATGTGGTTATTTATTGTGCAATGATCCGATATGGCTGATTTGCAGATTTCCTGTTCGGATTTTTTGTTTCAGGCTTCTTGTAAACCTTCCAGTTGTCTCTTTTTCACATTCTTTCTGATGTTCTTTCTTCCTCGTGTTGAATGTCCTCCCGGTTTCTCCACGTCTATAAGAACAGTTGACAGGCAACACGTCACAGTGGTCAGGTTGACCCTTCTGAAGAAGACTGCAGACGACGGTCCAAACATGTCAGGTAACAATTCCATCTAATATACTAAAAATATGGTCTGATTACAAGAAAATGTGAAAAGTACATGAATAAGAAGACATAGTGAACCTTTGTTGATCAGTGGAGAAGGTTTTAAGGGTCGATAGTTGGGGGTTGAAGCAGTGATCGAGGTAGCGTATCCTAAAAAAAGGCCACGTTCAAATCCATTTAGAAAAGGCAAAGCCACAACACATTTTGGTTCCGAATTAATAAACTCGGCCTAATCTTTCTTACAACTGAGAACAAAACTAACAAAAGTCAGTCTCACACGCGATGTCTTCAAGGTTCAAGGTTCAAGGTTCAAGGTTCAACTTTATTGTCCCCGCGGGGAAATTTGTCTTGGGCACAGTGCATCATTGCTTTCTTAACATACCCAAAAACAACAGAACAAAAACACAAGCACAGACACAACCACAACCATACAACTAACATTTCAACATCAGAACATGGAGCTTGATAGACATAGGTGGCACTTTGATGTAGGCATAAAATCTACAGTATGGAGATAAAGATAAAGTACCAATGTGCATTGCACTAGAGCTCATGGATAAAGTGCTGTGTGCTAAAGTGCTTAGTTCTAAAGTGCTATGTGCTAAAGTGCTATGTGCTAAAAAAAGTGCTAACCTATGTATTAAAATTCTATTGCACATTGTTGGTCAGCTTAATGGAGGCTGGGACAAATGATAATTTAAGGCGGTTAGATTTGCATAGTGGGACCCGGAGTCTTCTCCCCGATGGCAGGGTTCCATATTCAGGAAAGAGTGGGTGTTGTGAGTTGGAAATAATTTTCTTAGCTTTTTTCCTAACTGCCTGCTCATAGATGCTCTGTATAGGCTCATATTCTTTCCTCCCTACGATTTTCATTGCCGTTTTATGCATGCCGGCCAGTTTGCTTTTTAGCTTAACGGTTAGGTTGCCAAACCATGAGGTGATCCCGTATCTAATGATGCTCTCCACAATGGCACGGTAGAAAATCATCATGATGTGGCTGCTTACGCCGTACAATCTTAATCTTCGCAAAAAATATAGCCTCTGTTGCAGTCTATTGCACAGTTTGTCAATATGTGTCTTCCAGAAGAGAAGATTATCAATATGAACCCCTAAATATTTATATGAGGATACCTGGGTGATTTCCTGATTTTTGATGACCACTGGCTCATGGTCAGTCACTTTCCTTGGATCCAAAACCATGTAGGTGCAAAGGATTGCATCATCAGTACTGCATTCCTGCTTGTACGCAAACTGGTACACATCTAAATTTGGCTTGACATCCTTCATGAGCAGTGACACAACACATTTTTCAAAACATTTCGTCGTAGCTCCGTGAAAACCGAAGCGTCCCCCCCCCCCAGAAATCACATTATCGAGCCTCGAAGGACGGTTAAAACGGCAGAGCTTGACTGGTGCCAGACTCTGGGACCTTGTAAAGATTAACGAGAGGGGAGAGAAGAGAGCGCAAGTAGACCAAGAAGGGAGCGCAGCTGGTCGCAGTAAACGGGAGTTGCCAATTGGCTGGTGTTCACAGGATGTTGCTCCCCAAACAGGGTATGGCACGCCTGCTAAGACCACAACCTTGCCTTCAATCTGATTAGCATGGGCATGTTTTCTCCATTTAAGGCGGGGGTCAGCAACCCGCGGCTCTTTAGTGCCGCCCTATTGGCTCCTTGGATTTTTTTAAAAAGGATTGAAAATGGAAAAAGATGGCGGGAAAAATATTTATATTGTTTTAGTATGTTTCCCCAATTCTGTCACCGATTCTGTTCATAACTTTTATGGACAGAATTTCTAGGCGCAGTCAAGGCGTTGAGGGGATCCGGTTTGGTGGCTGCAGGATTAGGTCTCTGCTTTTTGCAGATGATGTGGTCCTGATGGCTTCATCTGGCCAGGATCTTCAGCTCTCACTGGATCGGTTCGCAGCCGAGTGTGAAGCGACTGGGATGAGAATCAGCACCTTTAAATCCGAGTCCATGGTTCTCGCCCGGAAAAGGGTGGAGTGCCATCTCCGGGTTGGGGAGGAGATCTTGCCCCAAGTGGAGGAGTTCAAGTACCTCGGAGTCTTGTTCACGAGTGAGGGAAGAGTGGATCGTGAGATCGACAGGCGGATCGGTGCGGCATCTTCAGTAATGCGGACGCTGTATCGATCCGTTGTGGTGAAGAAGGAGCTGAGCCAGAAGGCAAAGCTCTCGATTTACCGGTCGATCTACGTTCCCATCCTCACCTATGGTCATGAGCTTTGGGTCATGACCGAAAGGACAAGATCACGGGTACAAGCGGCCGAAATGAGTTTCCTCCGCCGGGTGGCGGGGCTCTCCCTTAGAGATAGGGTGAGAAGCTCTGCCATCCGGGGGGAGCTCAAAGTAAAGCCGCTGCTCCTCCATATCGAGAGGAGCCAGATGAGGTGGTTCGGGCATCTGGTCAGGATGCCACCCGAACGCCTCCCTCGGGAGGTGTTTCGGGCACGTCCGACCGGTAGGAGGCCACGGGGAAGACCCAGGACACGTTGGGAAGACTATGTCTCCCGGCTGGCCTGGGAACGCCTCGGGATCCACCGGGAGGAGCTGGACGAAGTGGCTGGGGAGAGGGAAGTCTGGGCTTCCCTGCTTAGGCTGCTGCCCCCGCGACCCGACCTCGGATAAGCGGAAGAAGATGGATGGATGGATGGATGGATATTATAACTAATATAGACACTTAAATCATGTGTTGCCTTCATTATAACACTATTATAAGACTTTTAATGTCATTTTGATAGTAGGCTATTAAAGCTAATATAGACACTTACATCATGTGTTGTCTTCATTATAACACTTATGTAAGACTTTTAAAGTCATTTTGATAGTAGGCTATTAAAGCTAATATAGACACTTACATCATGTGTTGTCTTCATTATAACACTTATATACAACTTTTAAAGTCATTTTGATAGTAGGCTGTTAAAGCTAATATAGACACTTGCATCATGTGTTGTCTTCATTATAACACTTATATAAGACTTTTAAAGTCATTTTGATGGTAGGCTATTAAAGCTAATATAGACACTTACATCATGTGTTGTCTTCATTGTAAGATTTATATACGGCTTTTAATTTTTCAATATGGCTCTTTCAACATTTTGGGTTGCCGATGTTAACATTTACTTCCAAATCAATGAGAAACCTTTAATGATCAATCTCACCCCATAAATCTGATCGATACAATTCTATTTAAATCTGCGGACATTTACTATGCCTGAGTTTTCCTCCATTTTAATATAATCTGGTCTTTCACTCCCGGGGGGAAGTTATAACGTCCGATGCATACATGCACATTTTCTCCAAGCCATTACAACATTTTTTAAAAATTGGGCGACTTCCAAACTTGCACAGCATAAAATTGGCAATTTCTCCACAAAGTCAAACGCTCTCCATTAGATATATCAGTCATGGCGGTCTTTCCAAAGTCAAGTGCTAATGGCTTGAGATGGCATTTTTTTTTTTTTTTTTACAGGCAATTTCAGTTTCATTTCCTCAGTTGGATTTGAATACGAACGTGGAACCGGGAAGGAGGGGGGGGGGGGGGGGGGGGGGCGGTCCAGACAAGTAAGCTCCCTTTGTCCGGGTTGTAAGAGGGCAAAGATTAGGTGACAGTGATGGCCGTAATGAGAACTTGCCACGTTCTCAAGCGAGAGATGTGCCCTTTCGAGAGGAAAATCTCAGATAATGAACTCTCGACCTTTTACTCGTCTTCGGATGCAAATCCACGACAGTCGGGGAGAGATGGGGGGAATCTAGTCATCGTTACTGTCGTACAGTCCGACTCCCTGTTGGTACCATGTCCCAACATTAGGGAAGGACATTAGGCTGTACTTTAAGGACATAAGACTTCTTGACAATACCAGTGGACGCGTTTTGGTTCTAAAAAATAAAGGTGAAGTTTTAACACTGAAACTCCCTCAGGAAGAGGTGCTTTAAGACATGGCTACCTAGCTAGTCCCTCCGCAGTCTGCTGTCATGATCCGTGATCATGTTTTGTATTTTCTGTTAGTTCTGGACTCCTTTAGTTCCTCCCAAGGAATCTAAGTTACTGGTCAATCCCAAGTTCTTTCGATGACATATATGCTGAGTAAGAAGGATCATCAAGACAGAATTGGAATATTTTCAAGTTTTACCAAAGCTTTAGGAGATCAGTTCAACCAATACATTCATATCGGCTACTCTAGTTGCATCCTCCACAATATCTGAGTTTGTTTTGGTTGCCATGGTTGCTCATTGTGTTCACCTGTCTCTGATTAGTGCTCGCCCGCTCACCTCCATCCCGAGCACTATTCAGAGGCATTATTTAAGCTTGCCTTTGCCAGTCAGTCGGGCTGGCATCATTGTTTGCTTCATGCCACAGTTACGTGAGTATTCCTTATCTCTAGTTTATTCCAATAGTTAGCTTTAGCGTCCAGTGCGATCGGCACGTTGTCCTTTCGGCTTGTTTTCTGTTTTTGTACTTCTTTGATTTTTGAGGAATAAATCATGTTCTAACCTGCACACCTTGTCCGGAGTTGTTGGTCTGCATCCCGGGGGAACGAACCCCGCAGTAAGCTGCGACCCCCCCCCCCCCCCCTTTCGAGAGGAAAATCTCAGATAATGAACTCTCGACCTTTTACTCGTCTTCGGATGCAAATCCACGACAGTCGGGGAGAGATGGGGGGAATCTAGTCATCGTTACTGTCGTACAGTCTGACTCCCTGTTGGTACCATGTCCCAACATTAGGGAAGGACATTAGGCTGTACTTTAAGGACAAAAGACTTCTTGACAATACCAGTGGACGCATTTTGGTTCTAAAAAATAAAGGTGAAGTTTTAACACTGAAACGCCCTCAGGAAGAGGTGCTTTAAGACATGGCTACCTAGCTAGTCCCTCCGCAGTCTGCTGTCATGATCCGGATCATGTTTTGTATTTTCTGTTAGTTCTGGACTCCTTTAGTTCCTCCCAAGGAATCTAAGTTACTGGTCAATCCCAAGTTCTTTTGATGACATATATGCTGAGTAAGAAGGATCATCAAGACAGAATTGGAATATTTTCAAGTTTTACTAAAGCTTTAGGAGATCAGTTTAACCAATACATTCATATCGGCTACTCTAGTTGCATCCTCCACAATATCTGAGTTTGTTTTGGTTGCCATGGTTGCTCATTGTGTTCACCTGTCTCTGATTAGTGCTCGCCCGCTCACCTCCATCCCGAGCACTAATCAGAGGCATTATTTAAGCTTGCCTTTGCCAGTCAGTCGGGCTGGCGTCATTGCAGTTACGTGAGTATTCCTTATCTCTAGTTTATTCCAATAGTTAGCTTTAGCGTCCAGTGCGATCGGCACATTGTCCCTTTGGCTTGTTTTCTGTTTTTGTAGTTCTTTGATATTTGAGGAATAAATCATGTTCTAACCTGCACACCTTGTCCGGAGTTGTTCGTCTGCATCCCGGGGGAACGAACCCCGCAGTAAGCTGCGACCCCCCCCCCGATGAATATACAATTTTTACAGTTTGTCCCTCATAATAGAGACAAAACAATAGAATAATAAATGACACAATATGTTACTGCATACTTCAGCAGACTAATTGGGAGTCTTTGTTTGTTTACTTACTACTAAAAGACAAGTTGTCTAGTATGTTCACTATTTTATCTACCCCATAGTATATTCCAGGCTTTATACCATCCATCCATTTTTCCGCAGCTTGTCCGAGTCTGGGTCGCGGGGGTAGCAGTCTAAGCAGAGATGCCCGGACTTCCTTGTCCCCGGCCACTTCCTCTAGTTCCACAGGGGGGATACCGAGGTGTTCCCAGGCCAGCTGTGAGACATAGTCCCTCCAACGTGTCCTAGGTCTGCCCCGAGGTCTCCTCCCGGCTGGACATGCCCGAAACACCTCACCAGGGAGGCGTCCAGGAGGCCCGAGCTAACTCAGCTGGTTCCTCTTGACTCTGAGTCTCTCCTGGATGACCCAGCTCCTCACCCTATCTCTGAGGGTGATCCCAGACATCTTATGAAGGAAACTAACTTCTGATGCTTGTATTCGCGAGCTTTGGGCTTTATACCAGACTGTTGTTTTGTTTTTTAAGATACCTGGTCCACTCTGCAGTCTTACATCCATCGGAGAACCAGAGTCCTTGCATGGGATGTTTCGCCCACAACAAACACACCTTCGGAGCACGTGAGCAAATATGGACTGCTGAATGAGATCAGAATCAGCTTTATTGTCATTACGCAAGGTAACGAGATTGAGGCCATTCCATACAGTGCGATGTGTGCATGCTAGAAAAACAATGTGCAAATATATAGAAATATAAAAAATGTAGAAGTGCAATGAATATGGTGTGAAATGAATATATACATGAAAAAACAAAACAAAAACAGGGTGGTTGGTGGAATGGGTTATTGCACCGAAGAGAAGGCACTTATGAGGGACAATGGGGCAGTCCGTTCAGGATGGTTATGGCCCTGGGGAAGAAGCTGTTCTTTAGCCTGTTTGTTTTGGTTTTAATGCACCTGTAGCGCTTCCCAGAGGGCAGCAGGTGGAACAGGTCAGAGCCAGGGTGGGTGCTGTCCTTGATGATGGCACTGGCTCTGTTATCGACCTGAGGGAAGTCTTGTTATCGCATCCTCTGGGTGGCCATGTTGAGATTTGCAGGGTGCAGAGAAACAACGTGACTTTCACTGTCGGAGCCATATCAGCTTGGCCGTTGCCAAGTTCCCTTTTACTCAAATGAAGCTCGGCCAGAGAGAGGGGCCAAACACATGATCCCCCGTTTGGGGTTTAGGGATTAACGACTCCTCATAAAAAGATCCAGCAAGTGCAAGTCCCTGCGTGTCGTCGGTGGTAAAAATAGAAGAGGAAGGAGGATAGGGGAATGCATGTTTTTTTTCTTCCGTTAAGGCTTCTTCTCACGCCAAACTGTGGCATTCTTTTGTCCCGACACACGGGCCATTGAAAGCGCTCTCAAGTGACGGAATCAAACGGAGCCGTCGGTCGATGGAGATTGAAAGCGCTGTAAAAATCAGATTTATGACGAACGGGGCGCGTTGCTAAGGGGCGTTCAGTGCCATGGTAACCCGGCGAAGGCTCGGGTCCGCAGGGCAGTTAAATGAGAGCTACGGAATGGACTTTGAACCTCTCACTGCGATCTTTTCATCAAGCCTTTCAGAGTTTCAATAGTGAGGCCAAAGTCCTCTTCGTAAATTAGGAATGCCCCCCGCTCATTGTTTTCATTGAGGTGTCACCAATGAGTTTAAAGGCAACAAGTCCATGATTTAACGAACAAGAGAATGGTCAATTCAGACCTCTGCTTTCTACCAATTTGTGCCGCCTATTTTTCAGTGCCAGTCTACCGCGCAGACATTTGTTCTAGTACTAAGCAGGACTGGCAATCCTAACGCTCGCTGTGCGGTTGTCCTGTTCTGTCTGCGGACTGTGGGTCTGCGTCCGGGGCCAAGGCTCGCTCCCATTGTCCGCCGCCATATGGAAGCCAGCATCAACATGGCGATGAGGCGGTCCTCATGCTGTTCCCTGACCTTCTCGGGCACCCAGCTGGCACTAAATGCAGAAATAATTATCATCCCAATTACCCGGGCCGACTCCGTCTCCTCTTTGTGTGCTAAGGACGGGGAGGGGGGGGTCGACTGAAGTACTTGGGGCGGAGAGGGGTGCACTATGAAGGGAGGTCCGACACAAAAGGACACCACCAAGCGGTTAGCCTCATGCTGCTTCTTCCACTGTGGACGAGCCTTCCCAAAACGTTGCTTTTCATTCACCAGTCAGGGCTTGCGACCTCAGTTTGAACCCCAAAATGTTTTATCTGACAGGCATGAATTTAGCAAAATGGACGGGAATAAATCAACTAAGACATACAACATATTTCTGGAGCTCGGTCAAGGACAGTACATCTTGGTAAACGCTAACAAAATATCCTTTCACAAATTGATTACAATTCATTTGATAATGCACCCAGCGATTTAACCGATTTGCATTTGATTGAGGGGGAATGGAAACATTGTCCTGAAAAAAAAACTGCTTAGGGCTGGGTTTACAGCTTCTACAGTATTTCATAAATCCAATTATAATCATAATGAACCACAATCACCACAATTGCTTGACTGCATTTATCACAAGTAAATCTGCAGATTACATCTCTGCTCGTTCGTGCAAGTATCCAGAGGATTAAATGACTTGCCTGTTCTGGTATCGCATGGATAGGCCCGGGCCCAAAGTCAATAAATCAATTAATCGAACGACACATGGAAATTAATTCGGTAACTTTGCGGATAAATCACCCGTGGTTTTCTTTGTCTCTGACTTTCAAACTAGGTAGAAGAGGGTTTACTCTGCTGACCCGTCTCCGCTCGGGATGGTGTCCTGCTGGCCCCACTATGGACTGGACTCTTACTATTATGTTGGATCTACTATGGACTGAACTCTCACACTATTATGTTAGATCCACTATGGACTGGACTCTCACACTATTAAGTTAGATCCACTATGGACTGGAGTCTCACACTATTATGTTAGATCCACTATGGACTAGACTCTCACACTATTATGTTAGATCCACTATGGACTGGACTCTCACACTATTATGTTAGATCCACTATGGACTGGACTCTCACACTATTATGTTAGATCCACTATGGACTGGACTCTCACACTATTATGTTAGATCCACTATGGACTGGACTCTCACACTATTATGTTAGATCCACTATGGACTGGACTCTCACACTATTATGTTAAATCCACTATGGACTGGACTCTCACTATTCTGTTAGATCCACTATGGACTGGACTCTCACTATTATGTTAGATCCACTATGGACTGGACTCTCACTATTATGTTAGATCCACTATGGACTTGACTCTCACAATATTACGTTAGATCCACTATGGACTGGACTCTCACTATTATGTTAGATCCACTATGGACTGGACTCTCACACTATTATGTTAGATCCACTATGGACTTGACTCTCACAATATTATGTTGATCCACTATGGACTGGACTCTCACACTATTATGTTAGATCCACTATGGACTTGACTCTCACAATATTGTTAGATCCACTATGGACTGGATTCTCACTATTATGTGAGATCCACTATGGACTGGACTCTCACACTATTATGTTAGATCCACTATGGACTGGACTCTCACTATTATGTTAGATCCACTATGGACTGGAATCTCACTATTATGTTAGATCCACCATGGACTGGACTCTCACTATTATGTTAGATCCACTATGGACTGGACTCTCACACTATTATGTTAGATCCATTATGGACTGGACTCTCACACTATTATGTTAGATCCACTATGGACTGGACTCTCACAATATTATGTCAGACCCACTCGACATCCATTGCATTCGGTCTCCCAAAGGGGGAGGGGGGGGTTACCCACATATGCGGTCCTCTCCAAGGTTTCTCATAGTCATTCACATCGACGTCCCACTGGGGTGAGTTTTTCCTTGCCCTTATGTGGGCTTTGTACCGAGGATGGGCACAATGGGAAACCTCGGCGTCCATCCATCCATCCATTTTCTTCCGCTTATCCAAAGTCGGGTCGCGGAGGCAGCATCCTAAGCAGAGAAGCCCAGAGTTCCCTCTCCCCAGCCACTTTATCCAGGTCCTCCCGGGGGATCCCAAGGCATTGGGAAGACTATGTCTCCCGGCTGGCCTGGGTTTTCCTCGTGGCCTCCTACCGTTCGGAAGTGCCCTAAACACCTCCCTAGTGAGGCGTTCGGGTGGCATCCTGACCAGATGCCCGAACCACCTCATCTGGGTCCTCTCCATGTGGAGGAGCAGCACCCTAACTCTAGAGCCCCGCTACCCGGCGGTGGGAACTTGTACCAGTGATCTTGTCCTTTCGGTCATACCCCAAAGCTCATGACCATAGGTGAGGGTGGAAAGATAGATTCCATCCATCCATCTTCTTCCGCTTATCCGAGGTCGGGTCGCGGGGCAGCAGCCTAAGCAGGGAAGCCCAGACTTCCCTCTCCCCAGCCACTTCGTCCAGCTCTTCCTGTGGGACCCCGAGGCGTTCCCAGGCCAGCCGGGAGACATTGTCTTCCCAACGTGTCCTGGGTCTTCCCCTACCAGTCGGACGTGCCCTAAACACCTCCCTAGGGAGGCGTTCGGGTGGCATCCTGACCCGATGCCCGAACCACCTCATCTGGCTCCTCTCGATGTGGAGGAGCAGCGGCTTTACTTTGAGCTCCCCCCGGATGGCAGAGCTTCTCACCCTATCTCTAAGGGAGAGCCCCGCCACCCGGCGGAGGAAACTCATTTCGGCCGCTTGTACCCGTGATCTTGTCCTTTCGGTCATAACCCAAAGCTCATGACCATAGGTGAGGATGGGAACGTAGATCGACCGGTTAATTGAGAACTTTGCCTTCCGGCTCAGCTCCTTCTTCACCACAACGGATCGATACAGCGTCCGCATTACTGAAGACGCCGCACCGATCCACCTGTCGATCTCACAATCCACTCTTCCCTCACTCGTGAACAAGACTCCGAGGTACTTGAACTCCTCCACTTGGGGCAAGATCTCCTCCCCAACCTGGAGATGGCACTCCACCCTTTTCCGGGCGAGAACCATGGACTCGGACTTGGAGGTGCTGATTCTCATCCCAGTCGCTTCACACTCGGCTGCGAACCGATCCAGTGAGAGCTGAAGATCCTGGCCAGATGAAGCCATCAGGACCACATCATCTGCAAAAAGCAAAGACCTAATCCTGCAGCCACCAAACCAGATCCCCTCAACGCCTAGAAATTCTGTCCATAAAAGTTATGAACAGAATCGGTGACAAAATAGATTGACCGGTAAAATTGAGAGCTTTGCCTTCCGACTCAGCTCCTTCTTTACCACAAATGATCGATACAGCGTCCGCATTACTGAAGACGCCGCACCGATCCGCCTGTTCTTGAACTCCTCCACTTGGGGCAAGATCTCTTCCCCAACCCGGAGATGGCACTCCACCCTTTTCCGGGCGAGAACCATGGACTCGGACTTGGAGGTGCTGATTCTCATCCAGAGGGTAAGTCATTCGTACAAATTGAAAATAGCACAGGTCCGAAACAACTTCCCTGAGGAATCCCGCACGCCAACATACTAAAATTAAATAAACCAGCATTATAAAAACACCATTTGTTTTCTCGAAGAAAGACAGCTCCTCATCAGAGTAGTCGCTAGTTGGCTGAATTCATAACATTAAACTTATCAAGTAGAAAATGATGCGCTATTTCTTACGTTTGGGCCTTAATAATAATAATAATAATAATAACTGGGATTTATATAGCGCTTTTCTAAGTACCCAAAGTCGCTTTACATGTAGAACCCATCAATCATTCACACCTGGTGGTGGTAAGCTACTTTCATAGCCAAAGCTGCCCTGGGGTAGACTGACGGAAGCGTGGCTGCAATTTGCGCCAACGGCCCCTCCGACCACCACCTATCATTCATCATTCAATTCACCGGTGTGAGTGGCACCGGGGGCAAAGGGTGAAGTGTCCCGCCCAAGGACACAACGGCAGCGATTTTTGGATGGTAAGAGGCGGGGAGCGAACCTGCAACCCTCAGGTTTCTGGCACGGTTGCTCTACTCACTACGCCATGCCGCCCAAGCTAAGTGTTGCCTTGGGCTTCTCGTGTGCCACGTCCCTTTTTTGTGTTTTTCTGCCTTGTACATGGATTTCAAAGACTCTAACCTGCACGCTGCTTCTGCCGCTTCCCGTTTTTTGCATCGTGGGAACACGACGTAAACAAATGCAGCATCATAGTCCGACCTTTATTTCGCCGATGTCCTCAGAATGTACCACGTGGACTCGCAACTGTATCCATTATTTAGATATCATGGCAGTGATCATACTTTTAGTTGTTTCTGTATTTATTTAGTTACGTTTCGGAATCGGGACACGCTGTTAAACTATACGACCATGCAATACGGCAACCATAAAAGAGCTTAAACGAAATTGGCACCGACCTTATAAAACTGCTACAATTACTTCATCTGCTTCCGCACCAGGCTCTAAACAGAAGTGTTCCACACATGGTGCGGCTTTCCGACTAGCAGAGCAGCTGGGTCATAAAGGCGCCATAAAAGATGCGAGAAGAAAGAGCGAGTGCTGAAAAGTGGTCGTATTGTTTTGATTAGTAAAATAAGGATTTCTTTTTTTGGGAGGATTTTGTTTTCTCTTAAAACTAGTACGGGGGTGTCAACAATTTTTTTTAAATGAAAGAAACTGCTGTTCTAAATGTGTCCACTGGATGTCAATATAGCAATTCAAGTGTAACCCACGTCACACTGTTCAAAGATGAGGTGTCAGCTGACAAACAATCACCTGCTCCTGTTGTGGCTGGCAGCGGATGGCGGCAGACTGATGCTGTAGTGACGCACAATACCTTCTTTCATCGTAAATTATCCACTCAACGGATAAGATAATGAATAGGTAAGATGCAAAGACTTAAGTCAACATGACCATCATCTTACCATACCAACTTTATTTATGAAGCCCTTTAAAAACAACCACAGTTGAAAAACAAAGGGCTGGACACCACAAACAAATAAACACACAAAAAGCAGAGACATGCAGGCAAAAAAACAGACTAAAATATAACAGAGGTACAATACACCCACATATATATGCACATAAAAAGAGCAGATAAAATATTATCTTAAGCGCAATTTGTGAGATAAAAGGCAGTTAAAAACAGTTTAAACAGTTCAAAGTCTCATGCTGTGTTGAAAGCCAGTGAGTAAAAATGGGTTTTAAGGAGGGTCTTAAAAGTAGCCAAAGAAGGGGCCTGTCTCACATAGAGAGGGAAATCATTCCAGAGTTTGGTTAGACTTCCATGCAGGGCTCACAATTGGTTGAATGCACGATGCGCACCCTGAACTCCATTGTAAAAATCTGTTTTTCTACATTTAATGTGTGTGTTCCATTTTATTTTATGCTTAAATATACTATGTTCACATTGGTTAAGTTTGTAGTTAATTACCTTGATTTTGGTCATTTTGATAATTGTTTTGTTTATATTATAATTGTAATATTTGAATCATGATAAATGTGTCATGTCTGTGTAATCATGTTTTGTTTTAGTCATGTTTTGTTTAGTTATTGGACTCTTTAGTTTCTGGCTTTTCACTCCCTTGTCTTGTTTCCATGATTACCCCATTAGTTTCACCTGTTCCACGTTTGGACTCATTGTGCACTCTTGTTTGTCACCATAGCAACCCAATAGTTTTCACCTGTCACGTCACGCACCTGTTTCACGTTTTGAGTCACGCACCTGTTTTCGTTAACCATGTCTGTAGTATTTAAGTTCATTGTTTTCAGTTTGTCTGTCTGGTGACATCTCACATTTATGCTCTGTATACATTCCTGACACTTGTTTTCATGTCCATCCTTCATGCTGCTATTTTTGTCCAAGCCAAGTACATTTTTGTTTATTAATGCTATAGTCTTTTGGTTTCATAGTTTGTTCTCCGCCACTGTGCGCGCTTTTCGTTTGTACTTTTTTTTTGATATATTAAATAAATCATGTACTTACATTCCCGTCTCGCCCGAGCCAACTTTCCGTTGCATCCCGGAAAAGCAAACACCCAGGACCAAGTCATGACAAAATGAATGTGTTGTGGCAGTTGCGGATGTCACCAATGCCGCGGTTGGAGGAATTGCTCAAATGCTTTTCCTAACATCTTTAATGTTGAACTGCCATCATGAGAATTCTAAACAGGAAGTGCCTAAAGTGTAATGGCTTTGTCAAAACACTGGGACAAAGTTTAGGTTCAGTGTGTTCTTCGTGGTGTTTTTGAAACTGCACCAAGTTTTTCCTCGGAACGTTCAACTAACTTGAAGTGTTTTGCCAAGAGGATTATTCGTGACGTGTACATTTTCAGAATGTGCTTGTTCTATTTTTGGCCAAAGTAAGACAAATAATCTGTCTTTATTTTTAAGTTACCATGCCATGTTTTTAGCTCCGTGTGGCCCCAGAGCTAAAACAAGTTGGCCACCCGTGGTCTAGTCTCATGCTGGGTCCAAAGCCAGTGAGTAAAAATGGGTTTTAAGAAGGAGCCTGTCTCACATGGAGAGGGAAATCCTTCCAGAGTTTGGTTAGAATTCCATGCAGGGCTCGCAATTGGTTGAATGCACGATGCGCACCCTGAACTCCATTGTAAAAATGTGTGTTTCTACATTTAATGTGTGTGTTCCATTATATTTTATGCTCACATTGGTAAGTTTGCAGTTATCTTACCTTGATTTTGGTCATTTCGATAATTGTTTTGTTTATATTCTAATTGTAATATTTGAATCATGATAAATGAATGTGTTGTGGCAGTTGCAAATAATCTGAAGTTGTCTTTATTTTGAAGTTATCATGCCACGATTTCACCAGTCCGAAATGAGTTGGGCACACGTGGTGCAGCATCTTTGGGAAATCTTTGTAAATTCCAAATATGACAAAAGACTGGGGAATCTGTGGTGGGCTCTTCTATTTCTGGGGCTGAGGTTGCTGAGGTTGTTAAAAAGCTCCTCGGTGGCAAGGCCCCGGGGGTGGATAAGATCCGCCCGGAGTTACTTAAGGCTCTGAATGCTGTGGGGCTGTCTTGGTTGACAAGACTCTGCAGCATCGCGTGGACATCGGGGGCGGTACCTCTGGATTGGCAGACCGGGGTGGTGGTTCCTCTCTTTTGGGTGTGTTCCAACTATCGTGGGATCACACTCCTCAGCCTTCCCGGTAAGGTCTATTCAGGTGTACTGGACAGGAGGCTACGCCGGATAGTCCAACCTCGGATTCAGGAGGAACAGTGTGGTTTTCGTCCTGGTCGTGGAACTGTGGACCAGCTCTATACTCTCGGCAGGGTCCTTGAGGGTGCATGGGAGTTTGCCCAACCAGTCTACATGTGTTTTGTGGACTTGGAGAAGGCATTTGACCGTGTCCCTCGGGAAGTCCTGTGGGGAGTGCTCAGAGAGTATGGGGTATCGGACTGTCTGATTGTGGCTGTCCGCTCCCTGTACGATCAGTGTCAGAGCTTGGTCCGCATTGCCGGCAGTAAGTCGGACAAGTTTCCAGTGAGGGTTGGACTCCGCCAAGGCTGCCCTTTGTCACCCATTCTGTTCATAACTTTTATGGACAGAATTTCTAGGCGCAGTCAAGGCGTTGAGGGGATCCGGTTTGGTGGCTGCAGGATTAGGTCTCTGCTTTTTGCAGATGATGTGGTCCTGATGGCTTCATCTGGCCAGGATCTTCAGCTCTCACTGGATCGGTTCGCAGCCGAGTGTGAAGCGACTGGGATGAGAATCAGCACCTCCAAGTCCGAGTCCATGGTTCTCGCCCGGAAAAGGGTGGAGTGCCATCTCCAGGTTGGGGAGGAGACCCTGCCCCAAGTGGAGGAGTTCAAGTACCTAGGAGTCTTGTTCACGAGTGAGGGAAAAGTGGATCGTGAGATCGACAGGCGGATCGGTGCGGCGTCTTCAGTAATGCGGACGCTGCATCGATCCGTTGTGGTGAAGAAGGAGCTGAGCCGGAAGGCAAAGCTCTCAATTTACCGGTCGATCTACGTTCCCATCCTTACCTATGGTCATGAGCTTTGGGTTATGACCGAAAGGACAAGATCACGGGTACAGGCGGCCAAAATGAGTTTCCTCCGCCGGGTGACGGGGCTCTCCCTTAGAGATAGGGTGAGAAGCTCTGCCATCCGGGTGGGAGCTCAAAGTAAAGCCACTGCTCCTCCACATCGAGAGGAGCCAGATGAGGTGGTTCGGGCATCTGGTCAGGATGCCACCCTCGGGAGGTGTTTAGGGCACGTCCGACCGGTAGGAGGCCACGGGGAAGACCCAGGACACGTTGGGAAGACCATGTCTCCCGGCTGGCCTGGGAACGCCTCGGGATCCCCCGGGAGGAGCTGGACGAAGTGGCTGGGGAGAGGAAAGTCTGGGCTTCCCTGCTTAGGCTGCTGCCCCCGCGACCCGACCTCGGATAAGCGGAAGAAGATGGATGGATGGATGGACAAAAGACTTTCACCCATAGGTTGTAAAACTACTTTGCCTGGTAGACCTTCACCACCACACAACAAAAACCAGCGGCACCGTCATTAGTGCCAAAAAACGTCAGCTCATCTTATCTCTCCACTTTTATTGCTTTTCCTCCCGGTGGGTGAACGCTCGGGCTGCGAGGGGGACGATTCCGCCACCGAAGATTTTTATCCGGCCCCGACTGTCACGGGAGCTTTGGGACGCTTTAGAAAACCGTATCTTATTGTGTCGTTTCGCTCCGGGGCTCAGGCGCCAAAAGAATGAAAGAAGCGAGTAACATATCTGCGCGGGGAGGAAAAAAATGATCTCACGTATCTTCTCGGGATCTTGTCATGGTAACGCTGAGATAAAAAATAATGAAGCGGTGATGGAGGCTTATCACAGATGTGTCGACCAATAAAAATATAATCTCCTGCGCGACTTTGGCCTGTCCCTTCTTGTCCTCTATTCTGGGAGAAAACATCATTTACAGCGTGAGGTGTTTGGTAGAAGGAATGCCTGTGAGTCAAAGTCAACGAGAACATTTCCGGAATGGAATGGCTTCAACAAAAACTAATAGTCTTATATAAGTGTTATAATGAAGGCAACACATGTTGTATTTCTGACATCACATGGACAAAGATAAGACCTTCTGGAGGAAAGTTCTGTGGTCAGACGAAACAAAAATGGAGCTGTTTGGCCACAATACCCAGCAATATGTTCGGAGGAGAAAAGGTGAGGCCTTTAATCCCAGGAACATACAGGTAAAAGCCAGTAAATTAGAATATTTTGAAAAACTTGATTTATTTCAGTAATTGCATTCAAAAGGTGCAACTTGTACATTATATTTATTCATTGCACACAGACTGATGCATTCAAATGTTTATTTCATTTAATTTTGATGATTTGAAGTGGCAACAAATGAAAATCCAAAATTCCGTGTGTCACAAAATTAGAATATTACTTAAGGCTAATACAAAAAAGGGATTTTTAGAAATGTTGGCCAACTGAAAAGTATGAAAATGAAAAATATGAGCATGTACAATACTCAATACTTGGTTGGAGCTCCTTTTGCCTCAATTACTGCGTTAATGCGGCGTGGCATGGAGTCGATGAGTTTCTGGCACTGCTCAGGTGTTATGAGAGCCCAGGTTGCTCTGATAGTGGCCTTCAACTCTTCTGCGTTTTTGGGTCTGGCATTCTGCATCTTCCTTTTCACAATACCCCACAGATTTTCTATGGGGCTAAGGTCAGGGGAGTTGGCGGGCCAATTTAGAACAGAAATACCATGGTCCGTAAACCAGGCACGGGTAGATTTTGCGCTGTGTGCAGGCGCCAAGTCCTGTTGGAACTTGAAATCTCCATCTCCATAGAGCAGGTCAGCAGCAGGAAGCATGAAGTGCTCTAAAACTTGCTGGTAGACGGCTGCGTTGACCCTGGATCTCAGGAAACAGAGTGGACCGACACCAGCAGATGACATGGCACCCCAAACCATCACTGATGGTGGAAACTTTACACTAGACTTCAGGCAACGTGGATCCTGTGCCTCTCCTGTCTTCCTCCAGACTCTGGGACCTCGATTTCCAAAGGAAATGCAAAATTTGCATGGTTGGGTGATGGTTTGGGATGCCATGTCATCTGCTGGTGTCGGTCCACTCTGTTTCCTGAGATCCAGGGTCAACGCAGCCGTCTACCAGCAAGTTTTAGAGCACTTCATGCTTCCTGCTGCTGACCTGCTCTATGGAGATGGAGATTTCAAGTTCCAACAGGACTTGGCGCCTGCACACAGCGCAAAATCTACCCGTGCCTGGTTTACGGACCATGGTATTTCTGTTCTAAATTGGCCCGCCAACTCCCCTGACCTTAGCCCCATAGAAAATCTGTGGGGTATTGTGAAAAGGAAGATGCAGAATGCCAGACCCAAAAACGCAGAAGAGTTGAAGGCCGCTATCAGAGCAACCTGGGCTCTCATAACACCTGAGCAGTGCCAGAAACTCATCGACTCCATGCCACGCCGCATTAACGCAGTAATTGAGGCAAAAGGAGCTCCAACCAAGTATTGAGTATTGTACATGCTCATATTTTTCATTTTCATACTTTTCAGTTGGCCAACATTTCTAAAAATCCCTTTTTTGTATTAGCCTTAAGTAATATTCTAATTTTGTGACACACGGAATTTTGGATTTTCATTTGTTGCCACTTCAAATCATCCAAATTAAATGAAATAAACATTTGAATGCATCAGTCTGTGTGCAATGAATAAATATAATGTACAAGTTACACCTTTTGAATGCAATTACTGAAATAAATCAAGTTTTTCAAAATATTCTAATTTACTGGCTTTTACCTGTAATGCCTACCGTCAAGCATGGTGGTGGTAGTATTATGCTCTGGGCCTGTTTTGCTGCCAATGGAACTGCTGCTTTACAGAGAGTAAATGGGACGATGAAAAAGGACAAAACGACAATATTTTTTAGTTTTTTTTCCACATTCTAACATGTTAAAAATGGTCTTGTTGTCAATGGCTAGCAAAACTGTTAGAATAATTATGTATAAATTACCACACAACTCTTATGCTTTAAAGGGGAACATTATCACCAGACCTATGTAAGCGTCAATATATACCTTGATGTTGCAGAAAAAAGACCATATATTTTTTTAACCGATTTACGAACTCTAAATGGGTGAATTTTGGCGAATTAAACGCCTTTCTAATATTCGCAATCCGCCATTTTCTCAAACACCGAGTCAAATCAGCTCTGCTATTTTCCGTTTTTTCGACTGTTTTCCGTACCTTGGAGACATCGTGCCTCGTCGGTGTGTTGTCGGAGGGTGTAACAACACGAACGGGGACGGATTCAAGTTGCACCAGTGGCACAAAAATGCGAAAGTGGCAAGAAATTGGACGAAATTTGTTCCGCACACTTTACCGACGAAAGCTATGCTACGACAGAGATGGCAAGAATGTGTGGATATCCTGCTGTCATGTCTGTGTAATCATGTTTTGTGTTAAGTCATGTTTTGTTTAGTTATTGGACTCTTTAGTTTCTGTCTTTTCACTCCCTTGTCTCGTTTCCATGATTACCCCATTAGTTTTCACCTGTCACGTCACGCACCTGTTTCACGTTTTGAGTCACGCACCTGCTTTCACTAATCATGTCCATAGTATTTAAGTTCATTCATTTTCTGTTGTTCGTCCTGACGACCTCACACCACATTTATGCTCTGTCCATTGTTTCATGTCCATGTTCACGCTGCTCCTTTTTTGTCCATGCCAAGTAAGTTTTCTTTATTCAAGCCATAGTTTGCAAGTTTTGTTTAATTGTTCATAGTTTATTCTCCGCCACTGTGCGCGCCTTTTGTTTGATCCTTTTTTTTGTATTTATAGTTAATAAATAAATCATGTACCTTAATTCCCGTCTCGCCCGTGCCAACTTTCCGTTGGATCCTGGAAAAGCACACACCCCGGACCAAGTCATGACACCTGCGACACTCAAAGCAGATGCATTTCCAACGATGAAGTCAAAGAAATCTGCCGCCAGACCCCCATTGAATCTGCCGGAGTGTGTGAGCAATTCAGGGACAAAGGACCCTCGGTAGCACGGCAAGCAATGGCGGCAGTTTGTTCCCGCAGACGAGCGAGCTAAACCCCCTATCGACCCTAGCTTCCCTGGCCTGCTGACATCAACTCCAAAAACTGGACAGATCAGCTTTCAGGAAAAGAGCGCGGATGAGGGTATGTCTACAGAATATATTAATTGATGAAAATTGGGCTGTCTGCACTCTCAAAGTGCATGTTGTTGCCAAATGTATTTCATATGCTGTAAACCTAGTTCATAGTTGTTAGTTTCCTTTAATGCCAAACAAACACATACCAATCGTTGGTTAGAAGGCGATCGCCGAATTCGTCCTCGCTTTCTCCCGTGTCGTTTTCGTCGGTTTCGCTTGCATACGGTTCAAACCGATATGGCTCAATAGCTTCAGTTTCTTCTTCAATTTGGTTTTCGCTACCTGCCTCCACACTACAACCATCCGTTTCAATACATGCGTAATCTGTTGAATCGCTTAAGCCGCTGAAATCCGAGTCTGAATCCGAGCTAATGTCGCTATAGCTTGCTGTTCTTTCCGCCATGTTTGTTTGTGTTGGCTTCACTATGTGACGTCACAGGAAAATGGACGGGTGGTTAAAATCAGGCACTTTGAAGCTTTTTTTAGGGATATTGCATGATGGGTAACATTTTGAAAAAAAATTCGAAAAATATAATAAGCCACTGAGAACTTATTTTTAATGGTTTCAACCATTCTTAAATTGTGATAATGTTCCCCTTTAAAGCCGTTGCTATAGTTATTATTAATTGTGCTGAAGTTGTTATTTTCTATCTGTGCAAAGGGATAACTTGCAATCCAAGATTGCGAGTCGTCTCGTATCAGTGTTTGTGTCCAGACCCGGCCTGCTGACTGCCAAGGACGAACATCGAGTGCCGTGACGCAGACAAAGCAGAGACAAGGCGATATCACCAGCGTCAACACATTTGCATTTCTGAATAATCATATATTGTGTCTGCTGAAATGATCCTCCTTCCTTCAGAAGCAGCCTCAGTGATGTAACCAGGGACCTCCCAAATAAATAGAGGAACACGTGGGACTGTGCCTTAGAGCGTACGTTGGATCTGTAACCAAGAGTACAGCCCAAAACGTCTCTCCTCATTGAGCAAAATGTAACCCTGTCTCTGCGTGATTCCTTGCTTCTTGTCTGTTTAATAGATGTCGTCAGTGTTTGAACCTGACAAAACAGCTGATGTTAGCTGTCATGACTTGGTCCTGAGGTTTAGTTTTTCTAGAAGGCAACGGAAAAGTTGGCTCGGGCGAGACGGGAATGAAGGTACATTTTTATTCAAACACTATAAATACAAAATAAGGAAGTAAACAAAAGGCGCGCACAATGGCGGAGAACAGACTATGAAACCCAACACTTGCACAAAGGCAAAAACTATGAACAACAAAAAAAACACTAACTGTGGCAATAATAAACAAAACTTACTTGGCATGGACAAAAAGGAGCAGCGTGAACGACGGACATGAAAAAAAGAGTCAGAAATGTGGGGATGTCACCAGCAAGACAAACTGAAAAACAATGAACTTAAATACTACAGACATGATTAACGGAAACAGGTGCGTGACTCAAAACGTGAAACGGGTGCGTGACGTGACAGGTGACAACTAATGGGTTGCTATGGTGACAAACAAGAGTGCACAATGAGTCCAAACGTGGAACAGGTGAAACTAATGGGGTAATCATGGAAACAAGACAAGGGAGTGAAAAGCCAGAAACTAAAGAGTCCAATAACTAAACAAAACATGACTAAGACAAAACATGACATTAGCAATCAATTCTACCTCTAAATCACTTTAAAAATGCATCCAGAAACCTTTTAGACGGACTATCTCAGGAACCCTAAAATACCATTGGACCAAAACCCCAACTGGAACCACCTCCAGTGCATTTACGCAACATTTTCCCTCTTCTTTCACTTGACTTCCTGCGAGGAATTGTTGGTTTTCCCACCATGTGTCCCACGTGACGTCACGTGAAACCCGACCCCCAAGCCGATTGGGGGCCCCCTCGGGCCCCCGACACTGCCAAGGAGAGATCAAGTCATATTTCCTGGTGTGGTTCTTAGTACGTGTGTCCATATCCAGTAGCAACTTGGCACTGCATGTGAAGGACTCTCAGAAGCCTCCTAGCTTTTTATGTACTCCGACCTTCAGGATGTTCCCTCCTTCTCTTTTGCTTTGCCATCTCCCCCCCCGGCCCCCCGTGCTCATGTTGCCAACGAAGATGCTCTCTTTCAGGCACTAAAAAAGTGTGTGCAAACTACAATTGTGTGTATTGTTAGTGAACATGTTGCAGACCACCCCATTTAAATGAGAATTCTGCTGTCGCCATGGAAACACTCATTTACGGCATGCACATCCGCGGCTTTAGTTTATATGCTGCAACTTGTCGTGTTTTGATTTCTCGTGGAAAACGCAGAACTCAAACATGATTTGTAGCATCTTACACAAAAAAGAAGCACGATTTAGGCAACATCAACTATTTTTTATATTTACCGTATTTTTCGGACTATAAGTCGCAGTTTTTTTCATACTTTGGCCGGGATCCAGTGCGACTTATATATGTTTTTTTCCCTCTTTATTATGCATTTTCGGCAGGTGCGACTTATACTCAGGTGCGACTTATACTCCGAAAAATACGGTATATTTTATTTTATTTTTATATTTATATTTATATTTTATTTTATATTTATATTTTATTTTATATTTATATTTATATTTATATTTTATATTTATATATTTTTTTATATTTATATTTAGACAACATCAACTATTTTTTATATTTACCGTATTTTTCGGACTATAAGTCGCAGTTTTTTTCATACTTTGGCCGGGCTCCAGTGCGACTTATATATGTTTTTTTCCCTCTTTATTATGCATTTTCGGCAGGTGCGACTTATACTCAGGTGCGACTTATACTCCGAAAAATACGGTATATTTTATTTCATTTTTATATTTATATTTTATTTTATATTTATATTTATATTTATATTTATATTTATATTTATATTTTATTTGATATTTATATTTATATTTATATTTATATTGTATATTTAATATTTATATATATATATTTTTTTATATTTAGACAACATCAACTATTTTAGCACACTAATGAGAGGTGCCGTGAAAATGCAAGAAAATGTATTTCTCATTAAAGATATTTAAATAATATAAATAACAAGCTTGAACACTGAAGACAACACATGATGTAAGTGTCTATATTAGCTATATTAGCCTACTATCAAAATGACTTTAAAAGTCTTATATAAGTGTTATAATGAAGACAACACATGATGCAAGTGTCTATATTAGCTATAATAGCCTACTATCAAACTGACTTTAAAAGTCTTATATAAGTGTTATAATGAAGACAACACATGATGTAAGTGTCTATATTAGCCTACTATCAAAATGATTTTAAAAGTCTTATATAAGTGTTATAATGAAGACAACACATGATGCAAGTGTCTATATTAGCTATATTAGCCTACTATCAAACTGACTTTAAAAGTCTTATATAAGTGTTATAATGAAGACAACACATGATGTAAGTGTCTATATTTGTAATAGTAATCTACTATTAAAATATCTTTAAAAGTCTTATATTAGTGTTATAATGAAGGCAACACATGATGTAAGTGTCTAAATTAGCTATATTAGCCTACTATCAAAATGACTTTAAAAGTCTTATATAAGTGTTATAATGAAGACAACACATGATGTAAGTGTCTATATTAGCCTACTATCAAAATGACTTTAAAAGTCTTATATAAGTGTTATAATGAAGACAACACATGATGTAAGTGTCTATATTTGTTATAGTAATCTACTATCAAAATATCTTTAAAAGTCTTATATAAGTGTTATAATGAAGGCAACACATGATATAAGTGTCTATATTAGCCTACTATCAAAATGACTTCAAAAGTCTTATATAAGTGTTATAATGAAGACAACACATGATGTAAGTGTCTATATTAGCCTACTATCAAAGTGACTTTAAAAGTCTCATATAAGTGTTATAATGAAGGCAACACATGATGTAAGTGTCTATATTTGTTATAGTAATCTACTATCAAAATATCTTTAAAAGTCTTATATAAGTGTTATAATGAAAGCAACACATGATGTAAGTGTCTATATTAGCCTACTATCAAAATGACTTTAAAAGTCTTATATAAGTGTTATAATGAAGACAACACATGATGCAAGTGTCTATATTAGCTATATTAGCCTACTATCAAACTGACTTTAAAAGTCTTATATAAGTGTTATAATGAAGACAACACATGATGTAAGTGTCTATATTTGTTATAGTAATCTACTATTAAAATATCTTTAAAAGTCTTATATTAGTGTTATAATGAAGGCAACACATGATGTAAGTGTCTATACTAGCTATATTAGCCGACTATCAAAATGACTTTAAAAGTCTTATATAAGTGTTATAATGAAGACAACACATGATGTAAGTGTCTATATTAGGCTACTATCAAAATGACTTTAAAAGTATTATATAAGTGTTATAATGAAGACAACACATGATGTAAGTGTCTATATTTGTTATAGTAATCTACTATCAAAATATCTTTAAAAGTCTTATATAAGTGTTATAATGAAAGCAACACATGATATAAGTGTCTATATTAGCCTACTATCAAAGTGACTTTAAAAGTCTCATATAAGTGTTATAATGAAGGCAACACATGATGTAAGTGTCTATATTAGCCTACTATCAAAATGACTTTACAACTATTTTATAAGTGTTTTAATGAAGGCAACACATGATGTAAGTGTCTATATTAGCCTACTATCAAAATGACTTTAAAAGTCTTATATAAGTGTTGTAATGAAGACAACACATGTTAGTTAATTATTAATAATGTATACTCAATAAAACATGGAATATAAACAAATGTTTTGATGATGCAATTTCAGCATTACTGCTCTCAGGAACATTCTGGAAGGATCTCCTGGTCTGAACTAAACGCAAAGATTGGCCCTGACAAATAGCGCTGACGAAACACATGCACCCACATGACCTTTGACCCCCCCTGTCGCCTCGGGCCTCTTGGCTCGGATATCCTTGCTAATCTATAATTGTTCTTGGTTTGACGTTAGGACTGGCTGAGAGGTGACAAGGAACATGTACAGTTTTAACCTTTGACCCCGGTCATCTTGTGAACATTACGGACAATCAAAAGGATTCCAACGTCCGGTTGGTTGACATGTACGGTCCGATGATGACCGCAAACCAGGACTTTTCACTTTCATCCGACACAATTAGCCAGCAGAAAATGTTAGCATGCCAACGTTCTTACAAGTTTGCTAACAGTCAACGTGCTTCTGCACATTAACAATAATAAATAGTATTTTGCTGTAGAATCTTATAATAATAATAATAATAATAATAATAATAATAATAATAATAATAATAATAATAATAATAATAATAATAAATAGTATTTTATATGTGAGAATGTTTGGACATTCACACAATAATAATAATAATAATGATAACAAATAGTATCTTATATGTGAGAATGTTAGGACATTCACACAATAATATGAATAATAATAATAAATAGTATCTTATATGTGAGAATGTTTGGACATTCACACAATAATAATAATAATAATAAAACATAGTATTTTGGTGTAGAATCGTATATGTGAGAATGTTTGGACATTCACACAATAATAATAATAATAAATAGTATCTTATTTGTGAGAATGTTTGGACATTAACACAAAAATAATAATAATAATAAAACATAGTATTTTGGTGTAGAATCTTATATGTGAGAATGTTTGGACATTCACACAATAATAACAATAATAATAATAATAACAATAATAAATAGTATGTTATATGTGAGAATGTTTGGACATTCACACAATAATAATAAATAGTATCTTATATGTGAGAATGTTTGGACATTCACACAATAATATAAATAATAATAATAAATAGTATCTTATATGTGAGAATGTTTGGACATTCACACAATAATAATAATAATAATAATAATAAATAGTATTTTGCTGTAGAATCTTATAATAATAATAATAATAATAATAAATAGTATCTTATATGTGAGAATGTTTGGACATTCAAACAATAATAATAATAATAATAATAATAATAATAAATAGTATCTTATATGTGACAATGTTTGGACATTCACACACAAAAATAATAATAATAATAAAACATAGTATTTTGGTGTAGAATCTTATATGTGAGAATGTTTGGACATTCACACAATAATAATAATAATAAATAGCATCTTATATGTGAGAATGTTTGGACATTCACACAAAAATAATAATAATATAAAACATAGTATTTTGGTGTAGAATCTTATATGTGAGAATGTTTGGACATTCACACAATAATAATAATAATAATAATAATAATAAATATAAATTTGGGGTAGAATCTTACATGTGTGAATGTTTGGACATTCACACAATAATAATAATAATAATAATAATAATAATAATAATAATAATAAATAGCATCTTTTATGTGAGAATGTTTGGACATTCACACAATAATAATAATAATAATAATAAATAGTATCTTATATGTGAGAATGTTTGGACATTCACACAATAATATGAATAATAATAATAAATAGTATCTTATATGTGAGAATGTTTGGACATTCACACAATAATAATAATAATAATAAAACAGTATTTTGGTGTAGAATCTTATATGTGAGAATGTTTGGACATTCACACAATAATAATAATAATAATAAATAGTATCTTATATGTGAGAATGTTTGGACATTCACACAAAAATAATAATAATAATAATAATAAAACATAGTATTTTGGTGTAGCATCTTATATATGAGAATGTTTGGACATTCACACAATAATAATGATAATAATAATAATAAATATTAATTTGGGGTAGAATCTTACATGTGTGAATGTTTGGACATTCACACAATAATAATAATAATAATAATAATAATAATATTAATAATAATAATGATTATTATAATAATAATAAATAGTATCTTATATGTGAGAATGTTTGGACATTCACACAATAATAATGATAATAATAAATAGTATATTGTATGTGAGAATGTTTGGACATTCACACAATATTAATAATAATAAAAATAATAATAATAAATAGTATCTTATATGTGAGAATGTTTGGACATTCACACAATAATAATAATAATAATAATAATAATAATAATAATAATAATAATACATAGTATTTTGGTGTAGAATCGTACATGTTTGAACATTCACACAATAATAATAATAATAATAATAATAATAATACAAATAATAAATAGTATCTTATATGTGAGAATGTTTGGACATTCACACAATAATAATAATACAAATAATAAAACATAGTATTTTGGTGTAGAATCTTGTATGTGAGAATGTTTGGACATTCACACAATAATAATAATAATAATAATAAATATTATTTTGGTGTATAATCTTACATGTGTGAATGTTTGGACATTCACACAATAATAAAAAAATTGTATTTTGGTGTAGAATCTTACATGTGTGAATGTTTGGACATTCACACACTAATAATAATAATAATAAATAGTATTTTGGTGTAGAATCTTAAATGTGTGAATGTTTGGACATTCACATAATAATAATAATAATAATAATAATAATAATAATAATAAATAGTATTTTGGTGTAGAATCTTACACGTGTGAATGTTTGGACATTCACACAATAATAATAATAAATAGTATTTTGGTGTAGAATCTTACATGTGTCAATGTTTGGACATTCACACAATAATAATAATAATAATAATAATAATAAATAGTATTTTGGTGTAGAATCTTAAATGTGTCAATGTTTGGACATTCACATAATAATAATAATAATAATAATAATAATAATAATAATAATAATAAATAGTATTTTGGTGTAGAATCTTACACGTGTGAATGTTTGGACATTCACACAATAATAATAATAAATAGTATTTTGGTGTAGAATCTTACATGTGTCAATGTTTGGACATTCACACAATAATAATAATAATAATAATAATAATAAATAGTATTTTGGTGTAGAATCTTAAATGTGTCAATGTTTGGACATTCACATAATAATAATAATAATAATAATAATAATAATAATAATAATAATAATAATAAATAGTATTTTGGTGTAGAATCTTACACGTGTGAATGTTTGGACATTCACACAATAATAATAATAAATAGTATTTTGGTGTAGAATCTTACATGTGTCAATGTTTGGACATTCACGCAATAATAATAATAATAATAATAATAATAATAATAATAATAATAATAATACATAGTATTTTGGTGTAGAATCTTACATGTGTGAATATTTGGACATTCACACAATAATAATAATAATAATAAATAGTATTTTGGTGTAGAATCTTACATGTGTGAATGTTTGGACATTCACACAATAATAATAATAATAATAATAATAATAGTAATAATAATAATAATAATAATAAATAGTATTTTGTTGTAGAATCTTACATGTGTCAATGTTTGGACATTCACACAATAATAATAATAATAATAATAATAATAATAATAATAATAATAATGATAATAATACATAGTATTTTGGTGTAGAATCTTATATGTGTGAATATTTGGACATTCACACAATAATAATAATAATAATAATAATAATAATAATAATAATAATAATACATAGTATTTTGGTGTAGAATCTTTCATGTGTGAATATTTGGACATTCACACAATAATAATAATAATAATAATAAATAGTATTTTGGTGTAGAATCTTACATGTGTGAATGTTTGGACATCTCAGAGAACTAATGAGATAATTATAATTTAGTGTTAGAGGAATTCCACCACACCAGCCTGAGCGGTGTCCCTAATATTTTGGCACCCGGGCCAGATAAGGAAGCCGGAACGTCAGAAATCCTAGTGTAAGTGAATGCACCTTTGTGTTGCCATGTCGACACAAAGAACATTTTATGTTCCAGCTGAGGGTCTTTAGCTGATTGCGCCAATTGATCGGGGCCAGAGCGGCGAGGGAGACGGTCACCGCCGACCGGCTGCTGGAAATAAATGATGTGTTAAAATATAAATCTGATGCAGAGCCTTAAGTGCGTATTGATCCGCAATTATTTGTAATAACAGCGGCGAGGGAGGGCCCACGCCATCCATTACTGGGGCGAAAATAGGCAGGGCCCGATCAATGTGCTAAGAGCCATTTTTTCTGTCAAAGACCATCATTAGTGCGGAGAAGAAGAGAGATTACGGTAGGAAGGAGATTCATGGTAGTTCACCTGACACATGAAACGTGACAAATGGCTTTGGCTTTGCATAGTAGAGTTTTAACTTGCACTTACAGGTGTAGCGACCAACTGTAGTTACTGACAGTGGCTTTCTGAAGTGTTCCTGAGCCCATGTGGTGATATCCTTTACACACCGATGTGGCTTTTTGATGCAGTACAGCCTGGAAATGGATGGATGGATGAAGGCAACACATGATGTAAGTGTCTATATCAACTATATTAGCCTACTATCAAAATGACTTTAAAAGTCTTATATAAGTGTTATAATGAAGACAACACATGATGTAAGTGTCTATGTTAGCCTACTATCAAAATGACTTTAAAAGTCTTATATAAGTGTTATAATGAAGACAACACATGATGTAAGTGTCTATATTAGCCTACTATCAAAATTACATTAAAAGTCTTATGCAAGTGTTATAATGAAGACAACACATGATGTAAGTGTCTATATTAGTTATATTAGCCTACTATCAAAATGACATTAAAAGTCTTATATAAGTGTTAGAATGAAGACAACACATGATGTAAGTGTCTATGTTAGCCTACTATCAAAATGACTTTAAAAGTCTTGTATAAGTGTTACAATGAAGACAACACATGATGTAAGTGTCTATATTAGTTATATTAGCCTACTATCAAAATTACATTAAAAGTTTTATATAAGTGTTATAATGAAGACAACACATGATGTACGTGTCTATGTTAGCCTACTATCAAAATGACATTAAAAGTCTTATACAAGTGTTATAATGAAGACAACACATGATGTAAGTGTCTATGTTAGCCTACTATCAAAATGACTTTGAAAGTCTTATATAAGTGTTATAATGAAGACAACACATGATGTAAGTGTCTATAATAACCTACTATCAAAATGACATTAAAAGTTGTATATAAGTGTTATCATGAAGACAACACATGATGTAAGTGTCTATATTAGTTATATTAGCCTACTATCAAAATGACTTTAAAAGCCTTATATAAGTGTTAGAATGAAGACAACACATGATGTAAGTGTCTATGTTAGCCTACTATCAAAATGACTTTAAAAGTCTTATATAAGTGTTATAATGAAGACAACACATGATGTAAGTGTCTATATTAGTTATATTAGCCTACTATCAAAATGACATTAAAAGTCTTATATAAGTGTTACAATGAAGACAACACATGATGTAAGTGTCTATATTAGCTATATTAGCCTACTATCAAAATGACTTTAAAAGTCTTATATAAGTGTTATAATGAAGGCAACACACCCCAAAAGGGACAAGCGGTAAAAAATGGATGGATGGATGAAGGCAACACATGATGTTAGTGTCTATATTAACTATATTAGCCTACTATCAAAATGACTTTCAAAGTCTTATATAAGTGTTATAATGAAGAAAAACACATGATGTAAGTGTCTATATTAGTTATATTAGCCTACTATCAAAATGACTTTAAAAGTCTTATATAAGTGTTATAATGAAGACAACACATGATGTAAGTGTCTATATTAGCTATATTAGCCTACTATCAAAATGACTTTAAAAGTCTTATATAAGTGTTATAATGAAGACAACACATGATGTAAGTGTCTATATTAGCCTATTATCAAAATGACTTTAAAAGTCTCATACAAGTGTTATAATGAAGGCAACACACCCCAAAAGGGACAAGCGGTAGAAAAATGGATGGATGGATGAAGGCAACACATGATGTAAGTGTCTATATTAGTTATATTAGCCTACTATCAAAATGACTTAAAAGTTCTTATAACTTATAACATTGTAAACAGCAAATTGCATGAAAATAGCTTGCCATTTTTTCCCCTTTTATAGGAAAACTCATGAAATGAGGTGATATATATTGTGTGTTATAATTAGATTAGATTAGATTAGATTTATTGGTCCCCTTGGGGAAATTCATTGTCACTGCCGTACATTTAAACACTAGACATTACACATCACACACAAAAAAATAACAAAAAGACATCATACATGACTAACACACATTTACAGGCTTGTCAGACAGGTCGGCCGGGCCTGCTGTTAAGGGCGGCTATAGCTGCAGGGATCAGGCTGCAGCTATAGCCGCCCTTAACAGCAGGCCCGGCCGACCTGTCTGACAAGCCTGTAAATGTGTGTTAGTCATGTATGATGTCTTTTTGTTATTTTTTTTGTGTGATAATGCAAATAGCAAAATAAAAACATTCTCATACGACTCATTTTCTGCAAGAAATGAGCAGCAGGTGCACAGGAAAGGAATACACACGGAACATTCCGGTGAAACAACAAATAAAGCAGTTGGAAGAGAAAGTATTGTGAACACATGAATGTATGCCTATAGGCTCAGGTAATATAAAGCTGCTTAGCCGCCCAGACCCTGTCACCTCCACACAATGCAGCCGCACAAAAGAAAAGCAATTTTATCCTCCCATTATGATTTGATAGCTCAAATTGTGGCGATGATTCAAGGCGAGTCCTGTATACTTTTTTTTTTTTTTTTTTAAGAGCCTAAAGTCTGTTATTTCACCACCATGGGGATGCTCCACTGTAGCAGACAGGAAAATGACCATTCAATCACAGGCTATGAAGACACTCTGGACCAGAGTGTGTGTGTGTGTGTGTGTGTGTGTGTGTGTGTGTGTGTGTGTGTGTGTGTGTGTGTGTGTGTGTGTGTGTGTGTGTGTGTTGACTTCAGACTGCATTGCTAAAGTACATTAAAAATGGCTCATTTGTGTAAAAAATACACATGCCTGAAGCAAAACCAATGTGTTTTAGTCAGTCCCTTCCTGGGTTATTATCTAAAATATATAATGCAAGTATATATATATATATATATATATATATATATATATATATATATATATATATATATATATATATATATATATATATATATATATATATATATATATAAAATGTAGTAACAGACACCTTCATAACAATATGTAATATGTACAATATAAACACTGCAAGTATATATATCATAAAGTAACAGACACCTTCATAACGATATGTAATATGTACAATATACACACTGCAAGTATATATATATAATGTAGTAATAGACACCTTCATAACAATATGTAATATGTACAATATACAAACGGCAGGTATATATATAATGTAGTAATAGACACCTTCATAACAATATGTAATATGTACAATATACACACTACAAGTATATATATATATATTGTAGTAACAGACACCTTCATAACAATATGTAATATGTACAATATACACACTGCAAGTATATATATAATGTAGTAACAGACACCTTCATAACAATGTGTAATATGTACAATATACACACTCCAAGTATATATATATATATAAAATGTAGTAATAGACACCTTCATAACAATATGTAATATGTACAATATACACACTGCAAGTATATAAATAATGTAGTAACAGACACCTTCATAACAATATGTAATATGTACAATATACACACTGCAAGTATATATATATATATGTATATAATGTAGTAATAGACACCTTCATAACAATATGTTATATGTACAATATACACACTGCAAGTATATATATAATGTAGTAACAGACACCTTCATAACAAGATGTAATATGTACAATATAAACACTGCAAGTATATATATATATATAATGTAGTAACAGACACCTTCATAACAATATGTAATATGTACAATATACACACTGCAAGGATATTTAATGTAGTAACAGACACCTTCATAATAATATGTAATATGTACAATATACACATTGCAAGTATATATATAACGTAGTAACAGACACCTTCATAACAATATGTAATATGTACAATATTCACACTGCAAGTATATATATAATGTAGTAACAGACACCTTCATAACAATATGTAATATGTACATTATACACACTGCAAGTATATATATCATAAAGTAACAGACACCTTCATAACAATATGTAATATGTACAATATACACACTGCAAGTATATATATAATGTAGTAACAGACACCTTCATAACAATATATAATATGTACAATATACACAATGCAAGTATATATAATGTAGTAACAGACACCTTCATAACAATATGTAATATGTACAATATACACACTGCAAGTATATATATAATGTAGTAACAGACACCTTCATAACAATATGTAATATGTACAATATACACACTGCACGTATATATATATATATAAAGTAGTAATAGACGCCTTCATAACAATATGTAATATGTACAATATACACACTGCAAGTATATATATAATCTAGTAATAGACACCTTCATAACAATATGTAATATGTACAATATACACACTGCAAGTTTATATATATATATATAATGTAGTAATAGACACCTTCATGACAATATGTAATATGTACAATATACACACTGCAAGTATATATATAATGTAGTAACAGACACCTTCAGAACAATATGTAATATGTACAATATACACACTGCAAGTATATATAATGTAGTAACAGACACCTTCATAACAATATGTAATATGTACAATATACACAATGCAAGTATATATAATGTAGTAACAGACGCCTTCATAACAATATGTAATATGTACAATATACACACTGCAAGTATATATATAATGTAGTAACAGACACCTTCATAACAATATGTAATATGTACAATATACACACTGCAAGTATATATATAATGTAGTAACAGACACCTTCATAACAATATGTAATATGTACAATATACACACTGCAAGTATATATATAATGTATTAACAGACACCTTCATAACAATATGTAATATGTAGAATATACACACTGCAAGTGTATATATATATATATATATATATATATATATATATATATATATATATATATATATATATATATATATATATATATATATATATATATATATAATGTAGTAATAGACACCTTCATAACAATATGTAATATGTACAATATACACACTGCAAGTATATATATCATAAAGTAACAGACACCTTCATAACAATATGTAATATGTAGAATATACACACTGCAAGTGTATATATATATATATATATATATATATATATATATATATATATATATATATATATATATATATATATAATGTAGTAATAGACACCTTCATGACAATATGTAATATGTACAGTATACACACTGCAAGTATATATATATAATGTAGTAACAGACACCTTCATAACAATATGTAATATGTACAATATACACACTGCAAGTATATATATATATAATGTAGTAATAGACACCTTCATAACAATATGTAATATGTACAATATACACACTGCAAGTATATATATATAATGTAGTAATAGACACCTTCATAACAATATGTAATATGTACAATATACACACTGCAAGTATATATATAATGTAGTAACAGACACCTTCATAACAATGTGTAATATGTACAATATACACACTGCAAGTATATATATATAATGTAGTAACAGACACCTTCATAACAATATGTAATATGTACAATATACACACTGCAAGTATATATACAATGTAGTAACAGACACCTTCATAACAATGTGTAATTTGTGCAATATACACATTGCAAGTATATATAATGTAGTAACAGACACCTTCATAACAATATGTAATATGTACAATATACACACTGCAAGTATATATATCATAAAGTAACAGACACCTTCATAACAATATGTAGTATGTACAATATACACACTGCAAGTATATATATAATGTAGTAACAGACACCTTCATAACAATATGTAATATGTGCAATATACACACTGCAAGTATATATATCATGTAGTAACAGACACCTTCATGACAATATGTAATATGTACAATATACACACTGCAAGTATATATATATATATATATATATATATATATATATATATATAATGTAGTAATAGACACCTTCATAACAATATGTAATATGTACAATATACACACTGCAAGTATATATATAATGTAGTAACAGACACCTTCATAACAATATGTAATATGTGCAATATACACATTGCAAGTGTATATATACAATGTAGTAACAGACACCTTCATTACAATATGTAATATGTACAATATACACACTGCAAGTATATATATATATATATATATATATATATATATATATATATATATATATATATATATATATATATATATATTGTAGTAATAGACACCTTCATAACAATATGTAATATGTACAATATACACACTGCAAGTATATATATAATGTAGTAACAGACACCTTCATACTTGGTATCGGATCGATACCTAAATGTGTGGTATCATCCAAAACTAATGTAAAGTATCAAAGAAGAGAAGAATAAGTGATTATTACATTTTAACAGAAGTGTAGATAGAACATGTTAAAACAGAAAATAAGCAGATATTAACAGTAAATTAACAAGTGGACCAATATTATTTTTTACAGTTTGTCCCTCATAATGTGTACAAAATAATAGGTGTATAAATGACACAATACGTTACTGCATAGACTAATTAGGAGTCTTTGTTTGTTTACTTACTACTAAAAGACAAGTTGTCTAGTATGTTCACTATTTTATTTAAGGACTAAATTACAATAATTTTGTGGTCTCCGGTACCAAAATGTTGGTATGGGGACAACACTAACTCACACAAACACAAATCATTCTGGAACATTCCATAAACACGACTGCAAAGCTATGCTGTCCTTGCTGTCACACCTCGAACACCAAATACTGCAACAAGTTCCCCGTCGTGTTAGGAAACATAGTTTAATAGTTATTTTTCCAGTCCTAGAACATAGGCAACGTGATGAGAGAAGTTCACTTATCTGGCAAACACATCTTAATCCCCTGACAAGCGCTGTGTTCCCATGGAAACGTCAAGCTGGCACTTAAGCAGACTGAGGCAACCATGCTGTGGTCTCCATGGTATTTCTGTCTAATAATGGCAGCTTTATCTTTAGATGTGGATTTTAAAACTGGAACTACTTTTTCATCTCGAGAGTTATTCATCTCGAAACTTGCCGAAGCTGCCGGCGACCCGTGACTCCCTGTCCAAAAAGTGTTGGTCCCAAAAGATGTCTGAAGATCTCAACAGGGCATTAGAACCGTGGATATCGCATCCCCTCTGCGGCTTGGCTCTTTGCAAAGGTTTAGAACCAAAGAACAACAACAGATTCACGAGCCAAAGTGCAGGGATTTGGCCGCATTATTTGAGTGAAACCACAGCTTGTGGATTTTTTAAACAAGGTACAATAAAAGTACCATTAATCGTCGTACGGCTTTCTAGACCAAACTATTTTCCGTTATCTTTACCGCTTGAGTCACGAGTGAGCTGGAGCCTCTCCCAGCTGACTTCAGGGTACACCCTGGACTGGTCTCTGCGGACAATTTTAGAGTCTCTAATTAGCCCAACACAAAAATTCCACAAAGATCTGAACCTTTGATCTCCGGTCTATGAGGCTGACTGGATAACCACTGGGGCACCTTAAAATAGGGGTCAGGAAAATGCTGGATTCTTAAATGCGTCGCCATTCAAGTGTGTTCATTTAGGTAAGACGGACAGTTCTAAAATGCGGAATTATCAATCAATCAATCAATCAATCAATCAATCAATCAATCAATCAAAGTTGACTTCGATAGCCCTTAATCACAACATCCTCGGCTCAGATCCCACATCAGGGCAAGATAATTCCACAGCATCGATAGCCTTTTATTAATTCCGGTAGGTATTCTTTTCGTGGTGGTGGGTGGGTGGTTGCAGCGAGAATACCAAGAAACGCATATGCCAAATTTTCAAAGAGAACGGCCTACGGATCACGATTGAAGCCAACAAGCAAACCGTCAACTTCCTTGACGTCACTTTCAACCTGAGAAATAACAGCTACCAACCATTCACGAAACCCAACACAACACTCCAATACGTGCACCATGACAGCAACCACCCACCCACCACCACGAAAAGAATACCTACCGGAATTAATAAAAGGCTATCGATGCTGTCATCTAGCAAAGCTGAATTTGACCAAGCAACCCCCCCGTACCAAAAAGCCCTTGATGAAAGCGGATACAATTTCACCCTCACCTATGAACCCACGCCAGGAAACCAGCCAAAAAAGAACAGAAAACGAAACGACATCATCTGGTACAACCCCCCATACAGCAAAAACGTCTCAACTAACATTGGACACAAATTCCTCAATCTGATTGACAAACACTTTCCCAAAGACAACACCCTAAGAAAAGTATTCAACAAGAACAACATTAAATTGAGCTACAGCTGTATGAACAATATACGACAAATCATCTCAAACCACAACAAAACAATTGCAAATGAGCCGTCGGCCCCCGGACAGAGCGACTCCAAAACCAACAAAGGTTGCAACTGTCGAAAGAAACCTGATTGCCCTCTCAACGGGGGGTGCTTACAAACATCAGTTGTCTACCAATCTAAGGTAACACGCAAGGACATTAACACATCCGACACATATGTAGGATTAACTGAGGGAGAGTTCAAAACCAGATGGAACAATCACAAGGCTTCTTTCAGGAACCAAAACCTGCGGAATACCACAGAACTCAGCAAACACATTTGGGACCTCAAAGACAATAATGTTGAATATTCAATAACATGGCAAATTCTTGCATCCAGCACACCTTACAATAGTGGTAATAAAAGATGCAACCTATGCTTGAAAGAGAAACTGTTTATTATTTACCGTCCAGACCTGTCATCCCTCAACAAGCGCAGCGAAATTGTAACAGCATGCCGCCATAGACGGAAACACCTCCTAGGTAACACATGAGCCAATCACCACGCCCCTAGGCCAGCCTGTACCCACCCACTCTGTGCCCTATATAAACCATGGTATGTGAATGCTCCCATTAAAATCTCCTGATGATTGAGGGTACCCCCCCTCATGAAACAGGCCTGTAGAGATGAAATAGTCTTGTGATTTTTTTTCCCACACATACATATATTGCGCTCTACTACGGTATCGAGCACTATTTTTTGGATAACCTTATTAAGACATATATATATATATATATATATATATATATATATATATATATATAGTCAAGGTTTCTGTGGTTTATTCGGTATACAGTGCCCAATACCGGGGTAGAGTGGACTATACGTTAAGTCAAGAAAAAACACCGAGGCTATTTTATCCCTACAAGCCTGTTTCGCAGTTTCGTTTCGGTTATAAGAAGGGAAACCTGCGAAACAGGCTTGTAGGGATGAAATAGCCTCTGTGTTTTTTTGCTGGCCTAACGGATATATGTATAAATATATGAAATATATATATATTTTTTTTGTTATTATATATACATTTTATATTCTTCTTTCTGAATAAACACTGAATAAATCCCAAAACATACCGTATTTTTCGGACTATAAGTCGCAGTTTTTTTCATAGTTTGGCCGGGCTCCAGTGCGAATTATATATGTTTTTTTTTCCTTTTTTATTATGCATTTTCGTCAGGTGCGACTTATACTCCGGTGCGACTTATACTCCGAAAAATACGGTACTAAAGTCAAATATAAATCCAGTAAGAAGAAGTAATCGCACACTTGCCACAGCAGATATGATCATTGACATCAACAGTCTGAGTTGTCTGGACAGGACAGATGAAAATATTGAAAAATATGTAAAACCTTTGACTTGGGCCCTAACCAATCTGGCGCCCTAGGCAAGATTTTAGGTGGCGCCCCCCCCCCACATCGGCAGTGAAGTGTATATACTCACAAGAAACCAAATAGCTTTGTCTTTGACCTTTTTTTTTTTTTTACTTACAACTATACCTAATATATAAAGGGGTGGAAAAGTGACTATTACCTGCAGGGCAAACATTAGCTAACCAGAAGGCAATAACAATGTAAACAAAAAACACCTGCTTAAAAGATCTAATACAAATGTCCCTGAGGAATGTAAGGTGGGAGTACTGTAATGTTGTAACAAATAATATTTCTATTAAATAGGCTTTACTTTGCATTTTAATTAACGTGGGATTATTTTTTTGTATTTAGAAATAATAGTACCAACTTTTTTTTTTTTTTTTTTTTTTTTTTCTCCAACATTTGTGGAACTGGCGTGGCGCCCCCTGATGGACGGCGCCCTTAGCATTTGCCTATACGGCCTATGCCACGGGCCGGCCCTGCTTGGGACGACAGATTATGGTCCGTAGTTTGGGGGGGGGGGGGGGGGGGGGTCTCTGTTTTAACTGCAGTCAGAAAAATCTGAATTTGACCTACAATTGTGTGGTTTTTTTTGTTTTTTTTTACAAATATTTGGTGTATGCATGCAATACACAGAAAGTAAGCCAAAGGTGAAAATAGCAACAACAACAAAAATGATGAAGCACAAAAGACTACCCATCAAAAGGTAAGTTGCTCCGTGTTCTGTAATGTCCGAACAGTTGTTTGTATAACTTTTTGATTGCTCTTCTTGGTCTGGTTTTTATCTTCCCAGACCAACAAAATAAGCAACTCATCTTTGGTTCTTTTGTGTTTGTTTCTTTGCACTCCCACTCCAATGGCTTCACTCCACTGAAATAACTTTCCATTACCCCGCCATACTTATCTGTCCTGCGCTTTTAGTCCTCTTCGAGGGTCTGTTTTTTTTTGTTTTTAAACGACGTGTGCAAACAGGACAAGGTCTGGCTTTTCTCCAACGGGACATGCGGTGCCATAATTCCCCCCGACGTGCACTCCTTTGAATTGGCGTTCCCGTAAAGAGGCGCCGCGGTGAAAGTGACACATGTTGAGACTCAGCATAACAAAAGCCGTCAAGAGTTTTCGGGGGCCCGAGCAGTGAAAGGGTCTCCCTCTGTGAGACTTGACATATAGAGGATGCGAGGGGGCGGGAGGTGAAAAGACCATTAATTAAGCCATTAAAGGAGGTTTGCTTGGTGACTTTTGACTCTTGGAAGGGAGCTGGCATGAATCAGCACACCCATGTTTGGTCAGGCCTGCATGTCTGGAGAAGACGTGGTCCAGGTGGGAGTCATTCTTGCCGGTTTATCTGGTCTTCATCTCGCGACGGGATCCAATTTGAAATGAAAGGAGTCTCATTCTGGGCGTAATCAAGCAAAAAGATCGGGCTTGTGTCTGGTTGGTGAAAGTTCATTCCTCATTAATAGTGATGTGCAGAACGTTGCGGCTACGATAACACCGCCTATATCACCACTTTAAGCTCTAATATCGGGTAAAAAAAATCAAAAACATGTCTATCTTTGATACTTTAGCTAATTGAGATAATGTACAGTCGTGGTCAAAAGTTGACATACAATTGTAAAGAACATAATAACATGGCATTACAATAAAAAAAAAAAATAAAAAAAATAAAAATAAAAATAAATATATATATATATATATATATATATATATATATATATATATATATATATATATATATATATATATATATATGTATGGGAAAAAAATCACAAGACTATTTCATCTCTACAGGCCTGTTTCATGAGGGGGGGTACCCTCAATCATCAGGAGATTTTAATGGGAGCATTCACATACCATGGTTTATATAGGGCACAGAGTGGGTGGGTACAGGCTGGCGTAGGGGCGTGGTGATTGGCTCATGTGTTACCTAGGAGGTGTTTCCGTCTGTGGCGGCATGCTGTTACAATTTCGCTGCGCTTGTTGAGGGATGACAGGTCTGGACGGTAAATAATAAACAGTTTCTCTTTCAAGCATAGGTTGCATCTTTTATTACCACTATTGTAAGGTGTGCTGGATGCAAGAATTTGCCATGTTATTGAATATTCAACATTATTGTCTTTGAGGTCCCAAATGTGTTTGCTGAGTTCTGTGGTATTCCGCAGGTTTTGGTTCCTGAAAGAAGCCTTGTGATTGTTCCATCTGGTTTTGAATTCTCCCTCGGTTAATCCTACATATGTGTCGGATGTGTTAATGTCCTTGCGTATTACCTTAGATTGGTAGACAACTGATGTTTGTAAGCACCCCCCGTTGAGAGGGAAATCAGGTTTCTTTCGGCAGTTGCAGCCTTTGTTGGTTTTGGAGTCGCTCTGTCTGGGGGCCGACGGCTCATTTGCAATTGTTTTGTTGTGGTTTGAGATAATTTGTCGTATATTGTTCATACAGCTGTAGCTCAATTTAATGTTGTTCTTGTTGAATACTTTTCTTAGGGTGTTGTCTTTGGGAAAGTGTTTGTCAATCAGATTGAGGAATTTGCGTCCAATGTTAGTTGAGACGTTTTTGCTGTATGGGGGGTTGTGCCAGATGATGTCGTTTCGTTTTCTGTTCTTTTTTGGTTGGTTTCCTTGCGTGGGTTCATAGGTGAGGGTGAAATTGTATCCGCTTTCATCAAGGGCTTTTTGGTACGGGGGGGTTGCTTGGTCAAATTCAGCTTTGCTAGATGACAGCATCGATAGCCTTTTATTAATACCGGTAGGTATTCTTTTCGTGGTGGTGGGTGGGTGGTTGCTGTCATGGTGCACGTATTGGAGTGTTGTGTTGGGTTTCGTGAATGGTTGGTAGCTGTTATTTCTCAGGTTGAAAGTGACGTCAAGGAAGTTGACGGTTTGCTTGTTGGCTTCAATCGTGATCCGTAGGCCGTTCTCTTTGAAAATTTGAAAATTTCCTTGACGTCACTTTCAACCTGAGAAATAACAGCTACCAACCATTCACGAAACCCAACACAACACTCCAATACGTGCACCATGACAGCAACCACCCACCCACCACCACGAAAAGAATACCTACCGGAATGGTATGTGAATGCTCCCATTAAAATCTCCTGATGATTGAGGGAACCCCCCCTCATGAAACAGGCCTGTAGAGATGAAATAGTCTTGTGATTTTTTTCCCACACATACATATATTGCGCTCTACTACGGTATCGAGCACTATTTTTTGGATAACCTTATTAAGACATATATATATATATATATATATATATATATATATTCCTTGCCCACTAATTGACTGAAAGAGCACACACTTGGCGCGATGATGTCATGTTATTGATGGGAAAATGCATTTTTAGACAATATGATTTGCCTGAGCGTTGCCATTTTGCCTTTCCATTAAGAACAATCAACTAGTTTTTAGTGTAAGTTTGCTGGTTTCAATAAATGTAATGCCGAGCGCATATCATTATGTCAAGATAATGGCACTAGCATTTACTTCATTTAAGAATATTTTTCAACATATTGCGAAAAAAGGGTCTCATATTTGTTTTTTCTACCAAGAAAAGTGCACTTGTTATTAGTGAGAATGTACTTATTTTAAGGTATTTTTGGGTTGACCAACCAATTTTTCTTGTTCTATTGGCAGATAATTTTGCTTAGTTCAAGTAAAATACCCCTCATTTTTGTATCTTTTTCCCTTGTTTTTGAACACTGACTTCTTGCAGTGTAAAGACCGGGTCCCTGCAGCACTGCGGGCCGGTGTCGCCGCTCGTTACCTCCCCGACACACAAACGCGGTAAAAACTTGAGCCGAGCAAACGTCGGTTAGAAAAACAAGCAAGGAGAAACTAAATCAATGTTGATACACTGCGAGAGTCCTGGCAGTCGATATCAGCCAATTTGTGTCAAGGAGCTGGACGGGTATTATGTGTGACTTGGAAGTTGGCTGCGGCTGACACGGTCGGGACCGCTCGCAGCTGGGGAAATAGATTGGGTGGAGCAGGGCTGGGGGGTGACATGATCGCATGTTTACACCAAAATGGAAGAGAAACGTTTGTTGAGAGGGAAAGGTAAAAATACTACAACTGCAATATTTGGACAAACGTGTTTACAACCGCACAAACGTGGAAGGAATTGGTCACAATATTATTAGTATTTTAGATAATTATATTCATTTGAACATAACAATCATAGCCAATGTTATGATGCTAACGTAGGCATGCTAACATTTCATTTTAGCTCATTTTGATCATTTAAACCAAAACAAATCATGGATTTGGACTTTGTCTCAATCTTGCAAGTATGCCAACTGATGTTTTAACAAGCTAACGTTAGCATGCTAACGTTTTTAATGCTAGCTTCAATGGACCCGGGCCTGAGGGTCACAGCACAGATAGCAGACTCATCACAATTACCACCGGAATTTTCTAGTTACTATTACTCGTTTTAGTGTTATATACAGATAAACACTGACATTTATTATCTATGTATTGTTAATTACGGATCAACACTGACATTTATTATTCATATATTGTTAATTACAGATTAACACAGACATTTATTATCTATGTATTGTTATTTATAAACACTGACATTTATGATTTATATATTGTTATTTACAGATAAACATTGATATTTATTATGTATATTTTGTGATTTACAGAAAAACACGGACATTTAGTATTTTATATATTGTTATTTACAGATAAACACTGACATGTATTATTTATATATTGTTATTTACAGATAAACACTGACATTCATTATTTATAGTTATTTACAGATAAACACTGACATTCATTATTGATATATTGTTATTTACAGATAAACACTGACATTTATTATTCATATATTGTTATTTACAGATAAACACTGACATTCATTATTTATAGTTATTTACAGATAAACACTGACATTCATTATTGATATATTGTTATTTACAGATAAACACTGGCATTTATTATTTATATATTGTTATTTAGAGATAACCCCAGACATTTATTATCCATGTATTGTTATTTAGAGTTAAACACTGACATTTATTATTTATATATTGCTATTTACAGATAAACACTGACATTTATAATTTATATAATGTTATTTACAGATAAACACTGACATTTATCATGTATATATTGTTATTTACAGATAAACACAGACATGTATTATTCATATATTGTTATTTACAGATAAACACTAACATTTATTATTTATATAAAGTTATTTACAGATAAACACTGACATTTGTTATTTATATATTGTTGTTTACAGATAAACACTGACATGTATTATTCATATATTGTTATTTACAGATAAACACTGACATTTATTATTTATATATTGTTATTTAGAGATAAACCCAGCCATTTATTATCCATGCATTGTTATTTAGAGTTAAACACTGACATTTATTATTTATATATTGTTATTTACAGATAAACACTGACATTTATTATTTACATATTGTTATTTACAGATAAACACTGACATTTATTATTTATATAATGTTATTTACAGATAAACACTGACATTTATCATGTATATATTGTTATTTACTGATAAACACTGACATTTATTATTCATATATTGTTATTTACAGATAAACACTGACATTTATTATTCATATATTGTTAATTACAGATAAACACTGACATGTTTTATTTATATAATGTTATTTACAGATAAACACTGACATTTATTATCTATATATTGTTATTTACAGATAAACACTGACATTTATTATTCATATATTGTTATTTACAGATAAACACTGACATGTTTTATTTATATAATGTTATTTACAGATAAACACTGACATTTATGATTTATATATTGTTATTTACCGATTAACACAGACATTTATTATCTATGTATTGCTATTTATAAACACTGACATTTATGATTTATATATTGTTATTTACAGATAAACATTGATATTTATCATGTATATTTTGTGATTTACAGAAAAACACAGACATTTAGTATTTTATATATTGTTATTTACAGGTAAACACTGACATTTATTATTTATATATTGTTATATACAGATAAACACTGACATTCATTATTTATAGTTATTTACAGATAAACACTGACATTTATTATTGATATATTGTTATTTACAGATAAACACTGACATTTATTATTTATATATTGTTATTTAGAGATAAACCCAGACATTTATTATCCATGTATTGTTATTTAGAGTTAAACACTGACATTTATTATTTATATATTGCTATTTACAGATAAACACTGACATTTATAATTTACATATTGTTATTTACAGATAAACACTAACATTTATTATTTGTATAATGTTATTTACAGATAAACACTGACATTTATTATGTATATATTGTTAATTACAGATAAACACTGATATTTATTATTCATATATTGTTAATTACAGATAAACACTGACATTTATTATGTATATATTGTTATTTACAGATAAACACTGACATTTATTATTGATATATTGTTATTTACAGATAAATACTGACATGTATTATTGATATATTGTCATTTACAGATAAACACTGACATTTATTATTCATATATTGTTATTTACACATAAACACTGACATTTATTATTTATATATTATTTACAGATTAACACTGACATGTTTATTTATATATTTTTATTTACAGATAAACACTGACATTTATTATTTATATATTGTTATTTAGAGATAAACCCAGACATTTATTATTCATATATTGTTATTTAGAGTTAAACACTGACATTTACTATTTATATATTGCTATTTACAGATAAACACTGACATTTATTATTTACATATTGTTATTTACAGATAAACACTGACATTTATATTTCATATAATGTTATTTACAGATAAACACTGACATTTATTATTTATATATTGTTAATTACAGATAAACACTGACATTTATTATTCATATATTGTTAATTACAGATAAACACTGACATTTATTATGTATATATTGTTATTTACAGATAAACACTGACATTTATGATTTACATATCGTTATTTACAGATAAACACTGACATGTTTTATTTATATAATGTTATTTACAGATAAACACTGACATTTATGATTTATATATTGTTATTTACCGATTAACACAGACATTTATTATCTATGTATTGTTATTTATAAACACTGACATTTATGATTCATATATTGTTATTTACAGATAAACATTGATATTTATTATGTATATTTTGTGATTTACAGAAAAACACGGACATTTAGTATTTTATATATTGTTATTTACAGATAAACACTGACATGTATTATTTATATATTGTTATTTACAGATAAACACTGACATTCATTATTGATATATTGTTATTTACAGATAAACACTGACATTTATTATTTATATATTGTTATTTACAGATAAACACTGACATTTATTATTGATATATTGTTATTTACAGATAAATACTGACATGTATTATTGATATATTGTCATTTACAGATAAACACTGACATTTATTATTCATATATTGTTATTTACACATAAACACTGACATTTATTATTTATATATTATTTACAGATTAACACTGACATGTTTATTTATATATTTTTATTTACAGATAAACACTGACATTTATTATTTATATATTGTTATTTAGAGATAAACCCAGACATTTATTATTCATATATTGTTATTTAGAGTTAAACACTGACATTTACTATTTATATATTGCTATTTACAGATAAACACTGACATTTATTATTTACATATTGTTATTTACAGATAAACACTGACATTTATATTTCATATAATGTTATTTACAGATAAACACTGACATTTATTATTTATATATTGTTAATTACAGATAAACACTGACATTTATTATTCATATATTGTTAATTACAGATAAACACTGACATTTATTATGTATATATTGTTATTTACAGATAAACACTGACATTTATGATTTACATATCGTTATTTACAGATAAACACTGACATGTTTTATTTATATAATGTTATTTACAGATAAACACTGACATTTATGATTTATATATTGTTATTTACCGATTAACACAGACATTTATTATCTATGTATTGTTATTTATAAACACTGACATTTATGATTCATATATTGTTATTTACAGATAAACATTGATATTTATTATGTATATTTTGTGATTTACAGAAAAACACGGACATTTAGTATTTTATATATTGTTATTTACAGATAAACACTGACATGTATTATTTATATATTGTTATTTACAGATAAACACTGACATTCATTATTGATATATTGTTATTTACAGATAAACACTGACATTTATTATTTATATATTGTTATTTACAGATAAACACTGACATTCATTATTTATAGTTATTTACAGATAAACACTGACATTCATTATTGATATATTGTTATTTACAGATAAACACTGGCATTTATTATTTATATATTGTTATTTAGAGATAAACCCAGACATTTATTATCCATGTATTGTTATTTAGAGTTAAACACTGACATTTATTATTTATATATTGCTATTTACAGATAAACACTGACATTTATAATTTATATAATGTTATTTACAGATAAACACAGACATGTATTATTCATATATTGTTATTTACAGATAAACACTAACATTTATTATTTATATAAAGTTATTTACAGATAAACACTGACATTTGTTATTTATATATTGTTGTTTACAGATAAACACTGACATGTATTATTCATATATTGTTATTTACAGATAAACACTGACATTTATTATTTATATATTGTTATTTAGAGATAAACCCAGCCATTTATTATCCAAGTATTGTTATTTACAGATAAATGCGGACATTTACTATCAATGTATTGTTATTTACAGTTAAATACTGACATTTATGATTTATATATTGTTATTTACAGATAAACACTGACATTTATCATTGCTATATTGTTATTTACAGATAAACACTGACATTTATTATTTATATATTGTTATTTACAGATAAACACTGACATTCATTATTTATATATTGTTATTTACAGATAAACCCAGACATTTATTATCCATGTATTGTTATTTAGAGTTAAACACTGACATGTATTATTTATATAATGTTATTTACAGATAAACACTGACATTTATTATTTATATATTGTTATTTACAGATAAACACTGACATTTATTATTCATATAATGTTATTTACAGATAAACACTGACATTTATTATTTATATAATGTTATTTACAGATAAACACTGACACTTATTATTTATATATTGTTGTTTACAGATCAACACTGACATGTATAATTTATGTATTGTTATTTACAGATAAATGCGGACATTCATCATCAATGTATTGTTACTTACAGTTAAACACTGACATGTATGATTTATATATTGTTATTTACAGATAAACACTGACATGTATTTTTGATATATTGTTATTTACAGACAAACACTGACATTTAGTATTTATATATTGTTATTTACAGATAAACACTGACATTTATTATTTATATATTGTTAATTACAGATAAACACTGACATTTATTATTCATATATTGTTAATTACAGATAAACACTGACATTTATTATGTATATATTGTTATTTACAGATAAACACTGACATTTATGATTTACATATCGTTATTTACAGATAAACACTGACATGTTTTATTTATATAATGTTATTTACAGATAAACACTGACATTTATGATTTATATATTGTTATTTACCGATTAACACAGACATTTATTATCTATGTATTGTTATTTATAAACACTGACATTTATGATTCATATATTGTTATTTACAGATAAACATTGATATTTATTATGTATATTTTGTGATTTACAGAAAAACACGGACATTTAGTATTTTATATATTGTTATTTACAGATAAACACTGACATGTATTATTTATATATTGTTATTTACAGATAAACACTGACATTCATTATTGATATATTGTTATTTACAGATAAACACTGACATTTATTATTTATATATTGTTATTTACAGATAAACACTGACATTTATTATTGATATATTGTTATTTACAGATAAATACTGACATGTATTATTGATATATTGTCATTTACAGATAAACACTGACATTTATTATTCATATATTGTTATTTACACATAAACACTGACATTTATTATTTATATATTATTTACAGATTAACACTGACATGTTTATTTATATATTTTTATTTACAGATAAACACTGACATTTATTATTTATATATTGTTATTTAGAGATAAACCCAGACATTTATTATTCATATATTGTTATTTAGAGTTAAACACTGACATTTACTATTTATATATTGCTATTTACAGATAAACACTGACATTTATTATTTACATATTGTTATTTACAGATAAACACTGACATTTATATTTCATATAATGTTATTTACAGATAAACACTGACATTTATTATTTATATATTGTTAATTACAGATAAACACTGACATTTATTATTCATATATTGTTAATTACAGATAAACACTGACATTTATTATGTATATATTGTTATTTACAGATAAACACTGACATTTATGATTTACATATCGTTATTTACAGATAAACACTGACATGTTTTATTTATATAATGTTATTTACAGATAAACACTGACATTTATGATTTATATATTGTTATTTACCGATTAACACAGACATTTATTATCTATGTATTGTTATTTATAAACACTGACATTTATGATTCATATATTGTTATTTACAGATAAACATTGATATTTATTATGTATATTTTGTGATTTACAGAAAAACACGGACATTTAGTATTTTATATATTGTTATTTACAGATAAACACTGACATGTATTATTTATATATTGTTATTTACAGATAAACACTGACATTCATTATTGATATATTGTTATTTACAGATAAACACTGACATTTATTATTTATATATTGTTATTTACAGATAAACACTGACATTCATTATTTATAGTTATTTACAGATAAACACTGACATTCATTATTGATATATTGTTATTTACAGATAAACACTGGCATTTATTATTTATATATTGTTATTTAGAGATAAACCCAGACATTTATTATCCATGTATTGTTATTTAGAGTTAAACACTGACATTTATTATTTATATATTGCTATTTACAGATAAACACTGACATTTATAATTTATATAATGTTATTTACAGATAAACACAGACATGTATTATTCATATATTGTTATTTACAGATAAACACTAACATTTATTATTTATATAAAGTTATTTACAGATAAACACTGACATTTGTTATTTATATATTGTTGTTTACAGATAAACACTGACATGTATTATTCATATATTGTTATTTACAGATAAACACTGACATTTATTATTTATATATTGTTATTTAGAGATAAACCCAGCCATTTATTATCCAAGTATTGTTATTTACAGATAAATGCGGACATTTACTATCAATGTATTGTTATTTACAGTTAAATACTGACATTTATGATTTATATATTGTTATTTACAGATAAACACTGACATTTATCATTGCTATATTGTTATTTACAGATAAACACTGACATTTATTATTTATATATTGTTATTTACAGATAAACACTGACATTCATTATTTATATATTGTTATTTACAGATAAACCCAGACATTTATTATCCATGTATTGTTATTTAGAGTTAAACACTGACATGTATTATTTATATAATGTTATTTACAGATAAACACTGACATTTATTATTTATATATTGTTATTTACAGATAAACACTGACATTTATTATTCATATAATGTTATTTACAGATAAACACTGACATTTATTATGTATATATTGTTATTTACAGATACATACTGACATTTATTAATCATATATTGTTATTTACAGATAAACACTGACATTTATTATTTATATAATGTTATTTACAGATAAACACTGACACTTATTATTTATATATTGTTGTTTACAGATCAACACTGACATGTATAATTTATGTATTGTTATTTACAGATAAATGCGGACATTCATCATCAATGTATTGTTACTTACAGTTAAACACTGACATGTATGATTTATATATTGTTATTTACAGATAAACACTGACATGTATTTTTGATATATTGTTATTTACAGACAAACACTGACATTTAGTATTTATATATTGTTATTTACAGATAAACACTGACATTTATTATTCATATATTGTTATTTACAGATAAACACTGACATTTATTATTCACATATTGTTATTTACAGATAAACACTAACATGTATTATTCATATATTGTTATTTACAGATAAACACTGACATTTATTATTTATATATTGTTATTTACAGATAAACGCTGACATGTATAATTCATTTATTGTTATTTACATATAAACGCAGACATTTATTATCTATATTTTTTTATTTACAGTTAAACACTGTTTATGATTTATATATTGTTATTTACGGATAAACATTGATATGTATTATTTCCATGTTGTTATTTACAGTTAAACGCAGACACTTACTATCTATGTATTGTTATTTAGAGACAAACATTGATATTTATTATGTAGACATTGTGATTTACAGAAAAACACGGACATTTAGTATTTATAAATTGTTATTTACAGATAAACACTGACATTTATTATGTATATATTGTTATTTACGGATAAACACTGACATTTATTATTTATATAATGTTATTTACAGATAAAAACTGACATTTGTTATTTATATCTTATTATTTACAGATCAACACTGACATGTATTATTTATGTATTGATATTTACAGATAAATGCGGACATTTATTATCAATGTATTGTTATTTACAGTTAAACACTGACATGTATGATTTATATATTGTTATTTACAGATAAACACTGACATGTATTATTTATATATTGTTATTTACAGATAAACACTGACATTTATTATTTATATATTGTTATTTACAGATAAACACTAACATTTATTATTTATATAATGTTATTTACAGATAAACACTGACATTTATTATTTATATATTGTTATTTAGAGATAAACCCAGCCATTTATTATCCATGTATTGTTATTTAGAGTTAAACACTGACATTTATTATTTATATATTGTTATTTACAGATAAACACTGACATTTATTATTTACATATTGTTATTTACAGATAAACACTGACATTTATTATTCATATAATGTTATTTACAGATAAACACTGACATTTATTATGTATATATTGTTATTTACAGATAAACACTGACATTTATTAATCATATATTGTTATTTACAGATAAACACTGACATTTATTATTTATATAATGTTATTTACAGATAAAAACTGACATTTGTTATTTATATCTTGTTATTTACAGATCAACACTGACATGTATTATTTATGTATTGTTATTTACAGATAAATGCAGACATTTATTATCAATGTATTGTTATTTACAGTTGAACACTGACATGTATGATTTATATATTGTTATTTACAGATAAACAGTGACATGTATTATTGATATATTGTTATTTACAGAAAAACACTGACATTTATCATTGCTATATTGTTATTTACAGATAAACACTGACATTTGTTATTTATGTATTGTTATTTACAGATCAACACTGACATGTATTAATTAAGTATTGTTATTTACAGATAAATGGGTACATTTATTATCAATGTATTGTTATTTACAGTTAAACACTGACATTTTTTATTTATATATTGTTATTTACAGATAAACACTGACATGTATTATTGATATATTGTTATTTAAAGATAAATACTGACATGCATTATTGATATATTTTTATTTACAGATAAACACTGACATTTATGATTTATATATTGTTATTTACAGATAAACACTGACATTTATCATTGCTATATTGTTATTTACAGATAAACACTGACATGTATTATTGATATATTATTATTTACAGATAAACACTGACATTTATTATTCACATATTGTTATTTACAGATAACCACTGACATTTATTATTACTATTTTGTTTTTTACAGATAAACACTGACATGTATTATTGATATATTGTTATTTACAGATAAATACTGGCATGTATTATTGATATATTGTTATTTACAGATAAATACTGACATGTATTATTGATATATTGTTATTTACAGATAAACACTGACATGCATTATTGATATATTGTTATTTACAGATAAACACTGACATTTATGATTTATATATTGTTATTTACAGATCAGATAACCACTGACATTTATTATTGCAATTTTGTTATTTACAGATAAACACTGACATGTATTATTGATATATTGTTATTTACAGATAAACACTGACATTTATGATTTATATATTGTTATTTACAGATAAACACTGACATTTATTATGTATATATTGTTATTTAGAGATAAACCCAGCCATTTATTATCCATGTATTGTTATTTAGAGTTAAACACTGACATTTATTATTTATATATTGTTATTTACAGATAAACACTGACATTTATTATTTACATATTGTTATTTACAGATAAACACTGACATTTATTATTCATATAATGTTATTTACAGATAAACACTGACATTTATTATGTATATATTGTTATTTACAGATAAACACTGACATTTATTAATCATATATTGTTATTTACAGATAAACACTGACATTTATTATTTATATAATGTTATTTACAGATAAAAACTGACATTTGTTATTTATATCTTGTTATTTACAGATCAACACTGACATGTATTATTTATGTATTGTTATTTACAGATAAATGCAGACATTTATTATCAATGTATTGTTATTTACAGTTGAACACTGACATGTATGATTTATATATTGTTATTTACAGATAAACAGTGACATGTATTATTGATATATTGTTATTTACAGAAAAACACTGACATTTATCATTGCTATATTGTTATTTACAGATAAACACTGACATTTGTTATTTATGTATTGTTATTTACAGATCAACACTGACATGTATTAATTAAGTATTGTTATTTACAGATAAATGGGTACATTTATTATCAATGTATTGTTATTTACAGTTAAACACTGACATTTTTTATTTATATATTGTTATTTACAGATAAACACTGACATGTATTATTGATATATTGTTATTTAAAGATAAATACTGACATGCATTATTGATATATTTTTATTTACAGATAAACACTGACATTTATGATTTATATATTGTTATTTACAGATAAACACTGACATTTATCATTGCTATATTGTTATTTACAGATAAACACTGACATGTATTATTGATATATTATTATTTACAGATAAACACTGACATTTATTATTCACATATTGTTATTTACAGATAACCACTGACATTTATTATTACTATTTTGTTTTTTACAGATAAACACTGACATGTATTATTGATATATTGTTATTTACAGATAAATACTGGCATGTATTATTGATATATTGTTATTTACAGATAAATACTGACATGTATTATTGATATATTGTTATTTACAGATAAACACTGACATGCATTATTGATATATTGTTATTTACAGATAAACACTGACATTTATGATTTATATATTGTTATTTACAGATCAGATAACCACTGACATTTATTATTGCAATTTTGTTATTTACAGATAAACACTGACATGTATTATTGATATATTGTTATTTACAGATAAACACTGACATTTATGATTTATATATTGTTATTTACAGATAAACACTGACATTTATCATTGCTATATTGTTATTTACAGATAAACACTGACATGTATTATTGATATATTATTATGTACAGATAAACACTGACATTTATGATTTATATATTGTTATTTACAGATAAACACTGACATTTATTATTCATATCGTGTTATATACAGATAAACACTGACATGTATTATTTATATATTTTTATTTACAGATAAACACTCACATGTATTATTGATATATTGTTATTTACAGCTGAAATGGAGCAAAAGTGACCACCTGACGACCTGAGGACGACTTTCTGACTGTTGGACATTGCAGACAAAAATCTGACTTTTTATAAACAATTTAGTACACTTTATTGCATAAATCTTATCATTTTGTATATTATTCATTTGTATTTCATTGTTTTAGTTTTTAGTAAAAGAAGTATATATTAATAATAGTAATATTGTGTGTTTATTGACATGCTATCAGTGTAAATTAAATATAGTAAACCACTCCTTTATACGTCATCAGACTGATTTGTAGAAACGACCTGGACTGTGGAATGTGCTGGAAACACAAATCACTCACTTCTACAGGAACACGCCAGAGGTTCCAGGAACCAAAAGAGGAACTTTTAGTGGAAAAAGGGCCAAATGTCCATTCTTTGGAAAAATGTGAACGAAAAAGGACAAATAATGTGTGACACATATATGCAGTTATTTGTGCATGAACCCCTGTTTCTTCGTGTGTGTGTGTGTGTGTGTATGTGTGTGTGTGTTTGTTTGCATTGTGGCCAGGGCCCAGACAGGATGGCCCCTGAGCTGGTAGTCATGCTAAGACCCCCAACAACAACAACAAGTGGCCTGTTCTGATTAGACGGAGCTTCTTACTCCTCCTGTGAGTCAGGAGCTGTGCCAGAGATAAAGAGAAACTAACACATGTTTGCTTTATCTCAGGAGCCAACCTTAAGACCCCTGACACACACCCAAAGTCCACTTTCAGACCGGCCACGCTGACCAGGCCTCATTCTGATGCTTGTCTCACAAAGTCTGCATGATTAGCATTGTTGTTGATGGGGAAGGGAACAGTGGGGCCCCCGAAGTTGGAGTTATAATAATGATAATTATAATAATAATAGATTTTATTTGTAAAAGCACTAGATCATCCTCGTTATATTCAGGCTCAAAAATATACGGTCCTAATTTATTTTCCCCAAAGTAATGGTTGCCTCACAAAGACTGCATGATAATAATAATAATAGTGAAGTGAAGTGAATTATATTTATATAGCGCTTTTCTCAAGTGACTCAAAGCGCTTTTACATAGTGAAACCCAATATCTAAGTTACATTTAAACCAGTGTGGGTGTGGCACTGGGAGCAGGTGGGTAAAGTGTCTTGCCCAAGGACACAACGGCAGTGACTAGGATGGCGAAAGCGGGGATCGAACCTGGAACCCTGAAGTTGCTGGCACGGCCGCTCTACCAACCGAGCTATACCGCCCCATAAATGTTGGATAGGAAACACTGAGTATGTGTAAGATTCAATTATTTAAAGTACCGCGGTACTAATACATTAATACTGCTTCGGAAAAATACCAGTTCCCCTTTTATTTTATTTATTTAAACAATACTAATACTATAATAAAATAAAATAAAATAAAATACTATAATAAAAACAATACTAATACATGAATACTGCTTCGGAAAAATACCAGTTCCCCTTTTATTTTATTTATTTAAACAATACTAATACTATAATAAAATAAAATAAAATAAAATACTATAATAAAAACAATACTAATACATTAATACTGCTTCGGAAAAATACCAGTTCCCCTTTTATTTTATTTATTTAAACAATACTAATACTATAATAAAATAAAATAAAATAAAATACTATAATAAAAACAATACTAATACATGAATACTGCTTCGGAAAAATACCAGTTCCCCTTTTATTTTATTTATTTAAACAATACTAATACTATAATAAAATAAAATAAAATAAAGTACTATAATAAAAACAATACTAATACATTAATACTGCTTCGGAAAAATACCAGTTCCCCTTTTATTTTATTTATTTAAACAATACTAATACTATAATAAAATAAAATAAAATAAAATACTATAATAAAAACAATACTAATACATTAATACTGCTTCGGAAAAATACCAGTTCCCCTTTTATTTTATTTATTTAAACAATACTAATACTATAATAAAATAAAATAAAATAAAATACTATAATAAAAACAATGCTAATACATTAATACTGCTTCGGAAAAATACCAGTTCCCCTTTTATTTTATTTATTTAAACAATACTAATACTATAATAAAATAAAATAAAATAAAATACTATAATAAAAACAATACTAATACATTAATACTGCTTCGGAAAAATACCAGTTCCCCTTTTATTTTATTTATTTAAACAATACTAATACTATAATAAAATAAAATAAAATAAAACACTATAATAAAAACAAAACTAATACATTAATACTGCTTCGGAAAAATACCAGTTCCCCTTTTATTTTATTTATTTAAACAATACTAATACTATAATAAAATAAAATAAAATAAAATACTATAATAAAAACAATACTAATACATTAATACTGCTTCGGAAAAATACCAGTTCCCCTTTTATTTTATTTATTTAAACAATACTAATACTATAATAAAATAAAATAAAATAAAATACTATAATAAAAACAATACTAATACATTAATACTGCTTCGGAAAAATATCAGTTCCCCTTTTATTTTATTTATTTAAACAATACTAATACTATAATAAAATAAAATAAAATAAAATACTATAATAAAAACAATACTAATACATTAATACTGCTTCGGAAAAATACCAGTTCCCCTTTTATTTTATTTATTTAAACAATACTAATACTATAATAAAATAAAATAAAATAAAATACTATAATAAAAACAATACTAATACATTAATACTGCTTCGGAAAAATACCAGTTCCCCTTTTATTTTATTTATTTAAACAATACTAATACTATAATAAAATAAAATAAAATAAAATACTATAATAAAAACAATACTAATACATTAATACTGCTTCGGAGAAATACCAGTTCCCCTTTTATTTTATTTATTTAAACAATACTAATACTATAATAAAATAAAATACAATAAAATACTATAATAAAAACAATACTAATACATTAATACTGCTTTGGAAAAATACCAGTTCCCCTTTTATTTTATTTATTTAAACAATACTAATGCTATAATAAAATAAAATAAAATAAAATACTATAATAAAAACAATACTAATACATTAATACTGCTTCGGAAAAATACCAGTTCCCCTTTTATTTTATTTATTTAAACAATACTAATACTATAATAAAATAAAATAAAATAAAATACTATAATAAAAACAATACTAATACATTAATACTGCTTCGGAAAAATACCAGTTTCCCTTTTATTTTATTTATTTAAACAATACTAATACTATAATAAAATAAAATACTATAATAAAAACAATACTAATACATTAATACTGCTTCGGAAAAATACCAGTTCCCCTTTTATTTTATTTATTTAAACAATACTAATACTATAATAAAATAAAATAAAATAAAATACTATAATAAAAACAATACTAATACATTAATACTGCTTCGGAAAAATACCAGTTCCCCTTTTATTTTATTTATTTAAACAATACTAATACTATAATAAAATAAAATAAAATAAAATACTATAATAAAAACAATACTAATACATTAATACTGCTTCGGAAAAATACCAGTTCCCCTTTTATTTTATTTATTTAAACAATACTAATACTATAATAAAATAAAATAAAATAAAATACTATAATAAAAACAATACTAATACATTAATACTGCTTCGGAAAAATACCAGTTCCCCTTTTATTTTATTTATTTAAACAGGCATTGCTGGTTTTTACAAGCAGAGGAGCATATTCGGCAGCGCACACACACAGAGTACTTACAAGCAGACAGTGTGTAGACAGAAAAGGGAGAACGGACGCATTTCGGTGTAAAAAGTAAAGATAAAGGTGACGTTACAACACTGAAACTAATCCTGGCCTCCATGGCGACGAATAAAGTACGTTTCTTACAAGTACCATTATCACTGGAGGACGAGGAATAGCTAAACAGGTTTCACTACACACCGTAGGAGGATACAAAAAAAGATAGCGCTCCTGAATGTAAACAAACGCCATGGATCACTGTAATGATACCAAGTACAAGAACGCATCTAGTCGATACTACTATTAATATTTTTTATCGTCACAAAATCTTTTTTTCCCTTTTTAAAAAAAAAATCATGCTATGTTTATAAAGTCAGTAAATACGTCCCTGGACACATGAGGACTTTGAATATGACCAATGTATGATCCTGTAACTACTTGGTATCGGATCGATACCTAAATGTGTGGTATCATCCAAAACTAATGTCAAGTATCAAAGAAGAGAAGAATAAGTGATTATTACATTTTAACAGAAGTGTAGATAGAACATGTTAAAACAGAAAATAAGCAGATATTAACAGTAAATGAACGAGTGGATTAATAATCAATTTTGTACAGTTTGTCCCTCATAATGTGTACAAAATAATAGGTGTATAAATGACACAATATGTTACTGCATAGACTAATTAGGAGTCTTTGTTTGTTTACTTACTACTAAAAGACAAGTTGTCTAGTATGTTCACTATTTTATTTAAGGACTAAATTACAATAATAAACATGTTTCATGTATCCATCCATCCCATCCATTTTCTTCTGTTTATCCGAGACTGGGTCGCGGGGGCAGCAGCCTAAGCAGAGAAGCCCAGACCTCCCTCTCCCCAGCCACTTCGTCCAGCTGTACCTTAAGATTTTTTTGTTCAAATAAAGCCAATATTGCCATTTTTTTTGTGGTCCCTTTTATTTAGAAAATATTTGAAACAGCGGTACCAAAACATTGGTATTGTCACGTATGGGTCTCAACTTACTGCGCGGTTCGTTCTCCCGGGATGCAAACGGACGACTCCGGACAGGACTTGCGGGTAGGAACATGATTTAATCTTGAAAATAACGCAAAGTACCAAAAAACAGAAAAAAAGCTAAAGGAATAATGTGCTGATCGCACTCGAAACTAAGCTACCACTTAGCATGGTCTAGAACAGTAGTTCTCAAACTTTTTTCAGTGATGTACTCCCTGTGAATTTTTTTTTTAATTCAACCAAAGCATTTTTGGTTGAAAAAAAGAGATAAAGAAGTAAAATACAGCACTATGTCATACGTTTCTGATTTATTAAATTGTATAACAGTTTAAAATATTGCTCATTTGTAGTGGTCTTTCTTGAACTATTTGGAAAAAAATATTTTTTATTTATATTTTTAAAGGATTTTTGAATTGTTGCTATTTTTAGAATATTAAAAAAAAAAAAATCTCACGTACCCCTTTCAAATACCCCCAGGGGTATGCATACCCCCATTTGAGAACCACTGGACTAGAAGACAAGCAAACTTACGTGACGAGAGCATGAAGCAAACTCTTAGCATAAACTATGGCATGGAACATTCACAAAACTGTGGCATGAAACAAACAAGACTTACTAGTAGGTTGCGTGAAGCAAACAATGACACCAGGCCGACTGACCGGCAAAGGCAGGCTTAAATAATGCCTCTGATTAGAAACAGGTGAGCGTCCCGAACACCAGAGGCAGGTGAAAACAATCAGCAGCCTTGGCAACCAAACTTACGTGACGAGAGCATGAAGCAAACACTTAGCATAAACTATGGCATGGAACACTCACGAAACTGTGGCATGAAACAAACAAGACTTACTAGTAGGTTGCGTGAAGCAAACAATGACACCAGGCCGACTGACTGGCAAAGGCAGGCTTAAATAATGCCTCTGATTAGAAACAGGTGAGCGTCCCGAACACCAGAGGCAGGTGAAAACAATCAGCAGCCATGGCAACCAAACTTACGTGACGAGAGCATGAAGCAAACACTTAGCATAAACTATGGCATGGAACACTCACAAAACTGTGGCATGAAACAAACAAGACTTACTAGTAGGTTGCGTGAAGCAAACAATGACACCAGGCTGACGGACAGGCAAAGGCAGGCTTAAATAATGCCTCTGATTAGAAACAGGTGAGCGTCCCGAAGGGTGTGTTCTAACTATCGTGGGATCACACTCCTCAGCCTTCCCGGTAAGGTCTATTCAGGTGTACTGGAGAGGAGGCTACGCCGGATAGTCGAACCTCGGATTCAGGAGGAACAGTGTGGTTTTCGTCCTGGTCGTGGAACTGTGGACCAGCTCTATACTCTCGGCAGGGTCCTTGAGGGTGCATGGGAGTTTGCCCAACCAGTCTACATGTGTTTTGTGGACTTGGAGAAGGCATTCGACCGTGTCCCTCGGGAAGTCCTGTGGGGAGTGCTCAGAGAGTATGGGGTATCGGACTGTCTGATTTTGGCGGTCCGCTCCCTGTATGATCAGTGTCAGAGCTTGGTCCGCATTGCCGGCAGTAAGTCGGACACGTTTCCAGTGAGGGTTGGACTCCGCCAAGGCTGCCCTTTGTCACCGATTCTGTTCATAACTTTTATGGACAGAATTTCTAGGCGCAGTCAAGGCGTTGAGGGGATCTGGTTTGGTGGCTGCAGGATTAGGTCTCTGCTTTTTGCAGATGATGTGGTCCTGATGGCTTCATCTGGCCAGGATCTTCAGCTCTCGCTGGATCGGTTCGCAGCCGAGTGTGAAGCGACTGGGATGAAAATCAGCACCTCCAAGTCCGAGTCCATGGTTCTCGCCCGGAAAAGGGTGGAATGCCATCTCCGGGTTGGGGAGGAGACCCTGCCCCAAGTGGAGGAGTTCAAGTACCTCGGAGTCTAGTTCACGAGTGAGGGAAGAGTGGATCGTGAGATCGACAGGCGGATCGGTGCGGCATCTTCAGTAATGCGGACGCTGTATCGATCCGTTGTGGTGAAGAAGGAGCTGAGCCGGAAGGCAAAGCTCTCAATTTACCGGTCGATCTACGTTCCCATCCTCACCTATGGTCATGAGCTTTGGGTTATGACCGAAAGGACAAGATCACGGGTACAAGCGGCCGAAATGAGTTTCCTCCGCCGGGTGGCGGGGCTCTCCCTTAGAGATAGGGTGAGAAGCTCTGTCATCCGGGAGGAGCTCAAAGTAAAGCCGCTGCTCCTCCACATCGAGAGGAGCCAGATGAGGTGGTTCGGGCATCTGGTCAGGATGCCACCCGATCGCCTCCCTCGGGAGGTGTTTAGGGCACGTCCGACCGGTAGGAGGCCACGGGGAAGACCCAGGACACGTTGGGAAGACTATGTCTCCCGGCTGGCCTGGGAACGCCTCGGGAGGAGCTGGACGAAGTGGCTGGGGAGAGGGAAGTCTGGGCTTCCCTGCTTAGGCTGCTGCCCCCGCGACCCGACCTCGGATAAGCGGAAGAAGATGGATGGATGGATGGATGGAGCGTCCCGAACACCACAGGCAGGTGAAAACAATCAGCAGCCATGGCAACCAAACCAAACTCAGAGGTGTCACAAACAGGAACTAAAGGAGTCCAAAAACTAACAGAAAATACAAAAATATGATCCGGACCACGGATCATGACAGGTAGGGGGACAACCCGACTGCGGAGCCGTCCAAAAAATGAGAACCGGTAGCTTCCTTTGACAGGAAGAGGAAAGACGCTTGGCAGGAAGTGGGACTGAAGTGGAACGTTAAGGTGCCTTTGAAGAGGACGTCTGCTTTTTGTCAGCCCGACATGACACACTTATTGTTCTCACCGCGCACGGCTGATTATATTATCTTGCTCCCGCACACCGCAGACACGGCCTTTGAGGAACGGGGAGGGGGGCTTAGCTGGCTGGCGTTGAAAAAAAGACAAGCAGGAAAAAAAAAAAAAGTGGAGGAGGCTCTAAATCGGGACAAAGAGATCACGGCACAAAGAGGAGAACGCCGAGCTGGGAGCCCCCCCCCCGGGGTTGGAGGTGTATAATGAAGAGTGCCAAACACATCCAGCATCATTAAGTTCACCTATCAAAGCCACCTTTTCCACTGCCAGGCTGCTGATTCTCCTCCAGTCTGCAGAAGCCCTCACTTCTCGCCCGGGATCAAACCGGGCGAGAAGGAGCACTACGCCGTGTGGAAATAAACTCCTTTTCATCAACTGGCATCGGGGGCGGGGGAGAGGAAAGTCTGAGTGAACGACTTAGTTCCTTCTGCAGAAACACCTCTTTAAGTCCTAATATTCCCAAACGAGCTCGTAAGAAGTGGAGTCAGTCCACGTTTCTTGTGTCGAGGTTCTCGTAACAAGGAGACCTAGTTTTAAAACGTATCGGATAATATCGGCTTGCGTCTAAAATCGTGGATACGAGCTCTCGTACGAGCGACAAAAAGACAAAAGCTAGCTCTCCAATCAGCTTAACAGTTTTGTGTACGAAACTGAAACAATACAAACACAATGCCATTCATAATACTAACAAATCTTTTCGACGAGGAAAAGAGGTTCTGGGGAGCCTGGCTGCCCTGATGGAACCATTGCTGCAAGGTACGTGAGGGATTCCTGGGACAAATGGAGAATCATGTGCCTCTCAGTCCTTTCCATCGAGGACGTGGAAGACATCTACCTATTTGGAACCGTGATCGCTGATTGGGCTGGGCATTGCTCTGGTGTATCGTCAAATTCGTAAGGCGATGGCAGCCACTCAAGGGGCCCAAAGGCTGTTCGTCGCAATGGAAGGTTTGGGCCGGACTGTGGGATCACAGACTGGGGGCGATTTCTGAACTGAATCGCAAGATGGATCACATCATGGAAAAAGCTGGTTGAAAGGGAAAAATTGGATATGAGGGCCAGCATGGACGAATAGAACAGACCAAGCCATTGTAATGTCTGCTTGCGGAAAAACTAAAATCCTAATCTACGATTTGACTCCCTCGAATGGCCTTGACGCAGGAGCAGGCTGTTCTGAAAACATCCCCCCGAGGACACCTCAATGATGGACGCTTTTGACCTCCCTCCCTCCTCAACGACACCTGGAGTCAAACTTTTGCTTGCATGCAGAACGGCCCCAGGCCTACGGACACTACATCAACACACCCAAGACAATGGGCATATATACCCCCCTCCCCCACCTCACGCCTTCCCCACCGCTTGATTCCCCTTCGGAGTGATGGACGGCTGGCAGAGCTTCATAGCAGCAGTCGACCTCCAGGGGCCCAACCCCCCCACCCCTTTCTGTTGCGAGTTGTCGTGATTAAATGTAACATGTTTATGTGGAGGTTTTTTCCCACTCCAGACTATGCCCCCCCCTTAGATTGTATTTTTTTACTCATCTTCTTCCCCAACGTTTTACCTTTGTCCCACCTTTTACGGGGCGCCTCGTGGCGACCCATCAGCGTTCTTGTTCTGTAACCCTGTACACTGTTTGTTTGTCTAATCTTGAACGGGTTTGGGCTGAAAACATAGTTTTGTTGTACTTGTTGCAATGACAATAAAGACCTATCCTATCCTATTCTATCCTAAGACACATGTAAACAGGTTAGCAAATTCGCTAATGCTAACAAAGCTAGCTTGACTACACTACGATAGCACGTACAAATATGCATGAAAATACTCCCACAGACATCACACATGGGACGGTTTAGTAAGTAAGAATTGTTTTAGTTGTATTGTAAAACGTACAAATGTTGTTTAGTGACGAATGAAGAATCCTACGGACTGTTATGCTTCCGGTTCAAGGCATGAAACTAGTAGTACGTTTTCAACCTGCGATGAGCAAACTAGTCCAAAAGATGGTAGCACAAAACTGTTTAGCTGATTGGAGAGCTAGTTTTTATTCCAAAAAACAAAGTATATTTTACTTTGTGTGTTCTTAATCGGATGTTTGTGCTTCAAAATGAGCAACAACAAAAAATATCGGATAAAATCGTCGATACGAGGTCTCGTACGAGTGACAAAAAGACAAAAAGCTAGCTCGCCAATCAGCTAAACAGTTTTGTGTACGAAATTGAAACAATACAAACACAATGCCATTCATAAAACTAACACAGACACTTGTAAACGGGTTAGCATATTCGCTAATGCTAACAACACTACGATAGCACGTACAAATATGCAGGTAAAACACTCCCACAGACATCACACACGGGACGGTTTAGTAAGTAAGAATTGTTTTAGTTGTATTGTAAAACGTACACACGTTGTTTAGAGTGACGAATGAAGAACTCTTTGGACGGTTATGCTTCCGGTTCAAGGCATGAAACTAGTAGTACGTTTTCAACCTGCGATGAGCAAACTAGTCCAAAAGATGGTAGCACAAAACTGTTTAGCTGATTGGAGAGCTAGTTTTTATTCCAAAAAACAAAGTATGTTTTACTTTGTGTGTTCTTAATCGGATGTTTGTGCTTCAAAATGAGCAACAACAAAAAATATCGGATAAAATCGTCGATACGAGGTCTCGTACGAGTGACAAAAAGACAAAAAGCTAGCTCTCCAATCAGCTAAACAGTTTTGTGTACGAAATTGAAACAATACAAACACAATGCCATTCATAAAACTAACACAGACACTTGTAAACGGGTTAGCATATTCGCTAATGCTAACAACGCTAGCTTGACTACACTACGATAGCACGTACAAATATGCACAAAAACACTCCCGACAGACATCACACATGGGACGGTTTAGTAAGTAGGAATTGTTTTAGTTGTATTGTAAAACGTACAAATGTTGTTCAGAGTGACGAATGAAGAATCCTACGGACGGTTATGCTTCCGGTTCAAGGCATGAAACTAGTAGTACGTTTTCAACCTGCGATGAGCAAACTAGTCCAAAAGATGGTAGCACAAAACTGTTTAGCTGATTGGAGAGCTAGTTTTTATTCCAAAAAAACAAAGTATGTTTTACTTTGTGTGTTCTTAATCTGATGTTGATCAAATGCTCCAAAAAATATCGGATAAAATCGTCGATACGAGGTCTCGTACGAGTGACAAAAAGACAAAAAGCTAGCTCTCCAATCAGCTAAACAGTTTTGTGTACGAAATTGAAACAATACAAACACAATGCCATTCATAAAACTAACACAGACACTTGTAAACGGGTTAGCATATTCGCTAATGCTAACAACGCTAGCTTGAAGATACTACGATAGCACGTACAAATATGCAGGAAAACACTCCCACAGACATCACACACGGGACGGTTTAGTAAGTAAGAATTGTTTTAGTTGTATTGTAAAACGTATAAGCGTTGTTTAGAGTGACGAATGAAGAACTCTTTGGACGGTCATGCTTCCGGTTCAAGGCATGAAACTCAAAGTACATTTTCAACCTGCAGTGAGCAAACTCGTCCAAAAGATGGCGCCGTAGCGCAATCAATGACACCCCTTCTCGGTGTCTCTGTTGGTTTTATATGAAAACTTTTTGTGAAATCCATAAATTAGCTGCACCGTTTTATAAGCATGGGGGAAAAAGTCCAGAAAGAGAGTTATAGTCCAGAAAATACGGTACAATAAAAGTGAAAGCCAAATAGCGAGTCTTTGAACGTTAGAGGTAACGCGCTGTCATGAAAAACACTTTCCCAGGATCAAGACTCCATGACAAAAGGCCGGCGTAGCGACTACGCCACAGCTTAATGAGCTCTGATTCTCCAGAGCATCAGGATTTTACACACACTGCGTGAAACACATTTTTTTGGAGGCGTGTGTCTGTGCAAACACCTTGAGGCGTTTGGCGTTTAATCGCTCCATGCTTCGGCCCGTTCTTTCCCACGTCGGCCGGACAAGTTGCCCATTGTGACAAATTCTCTCCCAAAGTGTATCGAAGTCGAGCTGCAGACATCTGCGGTTTCTAGTCTCCCCTTCAAAGAGCCGTGGCTGATGTTTCCCGTATTCAAACACAATCAGGCAGTTTTTGTGCCACGCAATGAAATAAATAAACACTTTTGCTCACGCGGTTATTACCCAAGTGATGACTTCTTCATGGAAGACAGAAGGAGCCGGTTCAAGTTCCTCTCGCTCAGCAGAGAATAGAACATGTATTAAGTCAAACAAACAAAGCCTCTTGCAGGTGTCAGTGAGGAAAGTGGCAGCCAAGGTTGTGTCATGTCCTGTCTTGCTAGGTTTTATCACCACACGACTCCCCCTCCCAGAGAGAAGTGCGCCATAAACAACACTTCTTGGGAGAATAAAAATGGCTGTGATCTTGTTGTCATTTCTGCTTTCTGTATCCTGTCTCTCCTCCCTATTCTGTCTGCGCTTCCCCATCGGACTCCTCGGTTTTCTTTCATTTTTTTCCTCAAGAAAACCCTCGGGCGACAGTAATTCAAGAGTTTTTCCTCAAGAAAACACTCCGGCGACAGTGATTCAACAGTTTTTCTTCGGGAAAACACTCCAGAGACTGTGATTCAAGAGCTTTTCATCAAGAAAACACTCCTACGAGATTGATTCAAGAGTTTTTCTCAAGAAAACAATCCGGCGACCGTGATTCAAGAGTTTTTCCTCAAGAAAACACTCCGGCGACCGTGATTCAAGAGTTTTTCCTCAAGAAAACACACCGGCGACAGTGATTCAACAGTTTTTCCTCAAGAAAACAATCCGACGACAGTGATTCAAGAGTTTTTCCTCAAGAAAACAATCTGGCAACAGTGATTGAACAGTTTTTCCTCAAGAAAACACTCCAGCGACAGTGAGTCAAACGTTTTTCATCAAGAAAACACACCGGCGACAGTGATTCAACAGTTTTTCTTTGAAAAAACACTCCAGAGACTGTGATTCAAGAGCTTTTCATCAAGAAAACACTCCTACGAGATTGATTCAAGAGTTTTTCTCAAGAAAACAATTCGGCGACCGTGATTCAAGAGTTTTTCTCAAGAAAACACACCGGCGACAGTGATTCAAAAGTTTTTCTTCAAGAAAACCCACCGGCAACAGTGATTCAACAGTTTTTCTTCGAGAAAACACTCCAGAGACAGTGATTCAAGAGTTTTTCATCAAGAAAACACTCCTACGAGAGTGATTCAAGAGTTTTTCCAGGAAAACCATCCGGCGACCATGATTCAAGAGTTTTTCTCAAGAAAACAATCCGGCGACCGTCATTCAAGAGTTTTTCCTCGAGAAAACACTCCAGCGACAGTGATTCAAGAGTTCTTCCTCAAGAAAACACTCCAGCGACAGTGATTCAAGAGTTCTTCCTCAAGAAAACACTCCGGCGACCGTGATTCAAGAGTTTTTCCTCAAGAAAACACTCTTGCGACAGTGAGTCAAGAGTTTTTCCTCAAGAAAACACTCAGGCAACAATAATTTAACAGTTTTTCCTTAAGAAAACACTCCAGCGACAGTGAGTCAAGAGTTTTTCCTCAAGAAAACACTCCAGCGACAGTGAGTCAAGAGTTTTTCATCAAGAAAACACTCCAGCGACAGTGAGTAAAGAGTTTTTCCTCAAGAAAACACTCAGGCAACAATAATTTAACAGTTTTTCCTTAAGAAAACACTCCGGCGACAGTAATTCAAGAGTTTTTCCTCGAGAAAACACTCCAGCGACAGTGATTCAAGAGTTTTTCCTCAAGAAAACACTCCAACGACAGTGAGTCAAGAGTTTTTCCTCAAGAAAACACTCAGGCAACAATAATTTAACAGTTTTTCCTTAAGAAAACACTCCGGCGACAGTAATTCAAGAGTTTTTCCTCGAGAAAACACTCCAGCGACAGTGATTCAAGAGTTTTTCCTCAAGAAAACACTCCAACGACAGTGAGTCAAGAGTTTTTCCTCAAGAAAACACTCAGGCAACAATCATTTAACAGTTTTTCCTTAAGAAAACACTCTGGCGACAGTAATTCAAGCGTTTTTCCTCGAGAAAACACTCCAGCGACAGTGATTCAAGAGTTTTTCCTCAAGAAAACACTCCAACGACAGTGAGTCAAGAGTTTTTCCTCAAGAAAACACTCAGGCAACAATAATTTAACAGTTTTTCCTTAAGAAAACACTCCGGCGACAGTAATTCAAGAGTTTTTCCTCGAGAAAACACTCCAGCGACAGTGATTCAACAATTTTTCCTCAAGAAAACACTCCAGCGACAGTGAGTCAATAGTTTTTCCTCAAGAAACACTCAGGCAACAATGGTTCAACAGTTTTTCCTTAAGAAAACACTCCGGCGACAGTAATTCAGGAGTTTTTCCTCGAGAAAATACTCCAGCGACAGTGATTCAAGAGTTTTTCCTCAAGAAAACACTCCAACGACAGTAAGTCAAAAGTTTTTTAATCAAGAAAACACTTCAGTGGCTTAAATTTAAAATTGCTGTTGTGACCTCCAGTGGACACATTTAGAACAACAGTTTTGTTTTTTTTTGCATTAAAATATTGCAGTTCATTGTTATATTTAACAAACTGATCTTGCGGCCCGTGGACCGGATCAAACTTGTTTGCGAGCCTGATATGGCCCCGGTTGACCCCGCTGGTGTAAAGAGAGAATAACATAACGACAAGCATGTCAGTGCAACACATGCGAGAAGAGGGCTCGATCCATCAATTGGTGGCGTCAATAACAACGGTAGCATCAGTATATGATCGATACGAGAGTGATTAAATCGATATTTCAGCTAATGTTGACCGACTCAGGTAATAACTCCCAGGACACAGGAGGACTGTGAGCTCAAAAACCGAAAGGACTTAAAACGAGACACGCAAAAATCAACACATTTCAAAGGTCGGCCAAGCGTTAAGTTGCGACGTCTCCCGCAGTTGCAGGGATCAACTCAGTCCCCTTTGAGCCAGGAGGGTCACTCTCACTGCGGTCACTCTCCCGGAGCTCTGGCCTCTCCGAGCAGACGTCAAAGTGTGGCAGCTGACAGAAAATGTCAGCGAAACACTAATCCTTGTTTAGCCTCTGCAAAAACAAAGACTTAAGTCCTTTGGCATCCTCTTACTCGCTCTTGTTAGGCCCCCTCGCTGGCAGGGCCCTCAACCCCAGCCAGGCAGTCACTTAGCCTGGCCACCTCCCTGCTACTTAGGAGCACACACACACACACACACACACACACACACACACACACGGTCCACAAGGAGACACCTGATGGTTGCCGTTGTCTCCCAGGTTATCTCCTCTCTCAGCACCTGGCAGGGGACCAGGGATTAAGAAAGCATGCCCCCTAAGCACTTTCAGAGCGCTCTCCGGCCTCCCGACACACTTCCCGTTTTGTTCTCCTGCCTTTGTGGTCAAGCACCACATGCTGGACTGAATGAGGCGTATCCGCCAGGGGGCTGGGGGGGTAAGTATCAGCATTTAGTCTGACATCAGCGTGTGCTGGGATGGACCATTGAGGAGGAGGCCAAGATGAATGGGCCACTTGACATCTCCAAACACTTCATGGTGCCCGGACACGTGCCATCTGACGGGGACTCTGCCAACAGGGCCCGACTTGGTTTGTAGTGTATGTATTCTTACACCCCCAAGTCGTCTGGGGCCCTTGTCCCGGGAATGCTGAAGCCAACCAGTGGCTTCAGAACCCTGGGGACACCTGTCCCTCCCGCCCCCGTGGTCAGTTTTAAGGAAAACTGTGTAAAAAATAGGCCCCAAAATTACAGCACTTGGCCAGTTTAGGGGTCTTGTTTGCCAGGTGTCTGTTGGTTCTTACACCACTAAGTCGTCTGGGGCCCTTGTCCCGGGAATGCTGAAGCCAACCAGTGGCTTCAGAACCCTGGGGACACCTGTCCCTCCCGCCCCCGTGGTCAGTTTTAAGGAAAACTGTGTAAAAAATAGGCCCCAAAATTACAGCACTTGGCCAGTTTAGGGGTCTTGTTTGCCAGGTTTCTGTTGGTTCTTACACCACTAAGTCGTCTGGGGCCCTTGTCCCGGGAATGCTGAAGCCGACCAGTGGCTTCAGAACCCTGGGGACACCTGTCCCTCCCGCCCCCGTGGTCAGTTTTAAGGAAAACTGTGTAGAAATAGGCCCCAAAACTACAGCACTTGGCCATTTTAGGGGTCTTGTTTGCCAGGTTTCTGTTGGTTCTTACACCACTAAGTCGTCTGGGGCCCTTGTCCCGGGAATACTGAAGCCAACCAGTGGCTTCAGAACCCTGGGGACACCTGTCCCTCCAGCCCCCGTGGTCAGTTTGAAGGAAAACTGTGTAAAAATAGGCCCCAAAATTACAGCACTTGGCCAGTTTAGGGGTCTTGTTTGCCAGGTTTCTGTTGGTTCTTACACCACTAAGTCGTCTGGGGCCCTTGTCCCGGGAATGCTGAAGCCAACCAGTGGCTTCAGAACCCTGGGGACACCTGTCCCTCCCTCCCCCGTGGTCAGTTTTAAGGAAAACTGTGTAAAAATAGGCTCCAAAATTACAGCACTTGGCCAGTTTAGGGGTCTTGTTTGCCAGGTTTCTGTTGGTTCTTACACCACTAAGTCGTCTGGGGCCCTTGTCCCGGGAATGCTGAAGCCAACCAGTGGCTTCAGAACCCTGGGGACACCTGTCCCTCCCGCCCCCGTGGTCAGTTTGAAGGAAAACTGTGTAAAAATAGGCCCCAAAATTACAGCACTTGGCCAGTTTAGGGGTCTTGTTTGCCAGGTTTCTGTTGGTTCTTACACCATTAAGTCGTCTGGGGCCCTTGTCCCGAGAATGCTGAAGCCAACCAGTGGCTTCAGAACCCTGGGGACACCTGTCCCTCCCGCCCCCGTGGTCAGTTTTAAGGAAAACTGTGTAAAAATTGGCCCCAAAATGACAGCACTTAGCCAGTTTAGGGGTCTTGTTTTCCAGGTTTCTGTTGGTTCTTACACCACTAAGTCGTCTGGGGCCCTTGTCCCGGGAATGCTGAAGCCAACCAGTGGCTTCAGAACCCTGGGGACACCTGTCCCTCCAGGCCCCGTGGTCAGTTTTAAGGAAAACTGTGTAAAAATTGGCCCCAAAATGACAGCACTTGGCCAGTTTAGGGGTCTTGTTTTCCAGGTTTCTGTTGGTTCTTACACCATTAAGTTGTTTGGGGACCTTGCTTACCGGAACCTCAGGACTCCCGTCCCTCCCACCCCACATGAAGACTTTAATTATGACCAATGTACAATCCTGTAACTACTTGGTATCACATCAATACCTAAATGTGTGGTATCATCCAAAACTAATGTAAAGTATCAAAGAAGAGAAGAATAAGTCATTATTACATTTTAACAGAAGTGTAGATAGAACATGTTAAAACAGAAACTAGCGCGACACCTACCCTTTACATCAATATTTCTTCATCAGTATTGGTTTATTAGGTACTATATTTTATTGTATGAACCTGTAACTATCTGGTTTTAGATCGATACCTAAACGTGTGGTATCATCCAAAACTAATGTGAAGTATCAAAGAAGAGAAGAATAAGTGATTATTACATTTTAACAGAAGTGTAGATAGAACATGTTAAAACAGAAAATAAGCAGATATTAACAGTAAAGGAACAAGTAGATAAATAATCAATTTTTTACAGTTTGTCCCTCATAATGTGTACAAAATAATAGGTGTATAAATGACACAATATGTTACTGCATAGACTAATTAGGAGTCTTTGTTTGTTTACTTACTACTAAAAGACAAGTTGTCTATTTTATTTAAGGACTAAATTACAATAATAAACATATGTTTCATGTACACTAAGATTGTCTGTTAGAAAATGCCAATAATGCATTTTTTTGTGGTCCCCTTTACTTTGAAAAGTAAAGTATCGAAATACATTTTGGTACCTGGACCAAAATATTAATTCGCAGGGATTGACCGACGTCACACATGGTCGGGGGGCACTGAAAATTAAATACAATGACAACAATAACAAATATTTGCGATGCAAAATAGGTTCCCTGATATAATGGACCGCAGACGTTATGGTATACATTCATACAAGGTCTTCACAGCATCATCAGTTAACACGCCACAGCAATGCTACCATACTTCTACCCTGATAGCGGGGCCTGTTATCTCCGCACTGGATTGTGTGAACGTGTGTAATTGTGTCGCGTGCAGAAAAGCAATCTGACATGCATCAGCCACTCTGGCCAGCACGCATGCAGGCTGCCTGCAAGATAACCAAGGACGGCTCTGTTGCACCTGCAGGCTAATTACTTGTCATTCATCAGCCTCATGTTAGCATTCATTTGGCCATTAGTCATTGTGTGAACGTCCAAGCATTCACACATGTAAGATTCGACACCGAAATACTATTTATTATTATTGTTATTGTGTGAATGTACAAACATTCACACATATAAGATTCAACACCAAAATACTATTTATTATTATTGTTATTGTGTGAATGTACAAACATTCACACATATAAGATTCTACACCAAAAAACTATATGTATTATTATTATTATTCTGTGAATGTCCAAACATTCACACATAAGATTCGACACCAAAATACTATATTATTATTATTATTGGGTGAATGTCCAAACATTCACACATAAGATTCAACACCAAAATACTATATTATTATTATTATTGTGTGAATGTCCAAACATTCACACATATAAGATTCTACGCCGGAAACTGTTTATTATTATTGTGTGAATGTCCAAACATTCACACATATAAGATTCTACGCCGAAAAACTATATTTATTATTATTATTGTGTGAATGTCCAAACATTCACACATATAAGATTCTACGCCAAAAAACTATATTTATTATTTTTATTGTATGAATGTCCAAACATTCACACATATAAGATTCTACGCCAAAAAAATATATTTATTATTATTATTATTCTGTGAATGTCCAAACATTCACACATAAGATTCTACACCAAAAAACTATATCATTATTGTGTGAATGTCCAAACGTTCTCAAATATAAGATTCGACACTAAAAAACTTTATTCATTTATTAAGTATTATACCTATATTTTCAAAAATTCCCGTTTTCCCCAAATTTCTAGGAAATTCCCACATATAAGATTCTACATTAAAAAACTATATGTATTATTATTATTCTGTGAATGTCCAAACATTCACACACAATATTCAACACCAAAATACTATATTATTATTATTATTGTGTGAATGTCCAAACATTCACACATATAAGATTCTACACCAAAAAACTATATCATTATTGTGTGAATGTCCAAACATTCTCAAATATAAGATTCGACACCAAAATACTATTTATTATTATTGTTATTGTGTGAATGTACAAAAATTCACACATATAAGACTCTACATTAAAAAAACTATATGTATTATTATTATTCTGTGATTGTCCAAACATTCACACATAAGATTCAACACCAAAATACTATATTATTATTATTATTATTGTGTGAATGTCCAAACATTCACACATATAAGATTCTACGCCGAAAACTGTTTATTATTATTGTGTGAATGTCCAAACATTCACACATAAGATTCTACACCAAAAAACTATATCATTATTGTGTGAATGTCCAAACATTTTCAAATATAAGATTCGACACCAAAATACTATTTATTATTATTGTTATTTTGTGAATGTACAAACATTCACACATATAAGATTCTACACCAAAAAACTATATGTATTATTATTATTATTCTGTGAATGTCCAAACATTCACACATAAGATTCAACACCAAAATACTATATTATTATTATTATTATTGTGTGAATGTCCAAACATTCACACATATAAGATTCTACGCCGAAAACTGTTTATTATTATTGTGTGAATGTCCAAACATTCACACATATAAGATTCTACGCCAAAATACTATATTATTATTATTATTGTGTGAATGTCCAAACATTCCCACATAAGATTCTACACCAAAAAACTATATCATTATTGTGTGAATGTCCAAACATTCACACATATAAGATTCTACGCCGAAAACTGTTTATTATTATTGTGTGAATGTCTAAACATTCACACATAAGATTCTACACCAAAAAACTATATCATTATTGTGTGAATGTCCAAACATTCACACATATAAGATTATACGCCAAAATACTATATTATTATTATTATTGTGTGAATGTCCAAACATTCACACATATAATATTCTACGCCAAAAAACTATATTTATTATTATTATTGTGTGAATGTCCAAACATTCACACATATAAGATTATACGCCAAAAAACTATATTTATTATTATTATTGTGTGAATGTCCAAACATTCACACATATAAGATTCTACGGCAAAAAACTATATTTATTATTTTTATTGTGTGAATGTCCAAACATTCACACATATAAGATTCTACGCCAAAAAAGTATATTTATTATTATCATTGTGTGAATGTCCAAACATTCCCACATAAGATTCTACACCAAAAAACTATATCATTATTCTGTGAATGTCCAAACATTCACACATATAAGATTCTACGCCAAAAAACTATATTTATTATTATTATTGTGTGAATGTCCAAACATTCTCAAATATAAGATTCTACACCAAAAAACTATATCATTATTGTGTGAATGTCCAAACATTCTCAAATATAAGACTCGACACTAAAAAACTATATTTATTTATTAAGTGTTATACCTATATTTTCAAAAATTCCCGTTTTTCCCAAATTTCTAGGAAATTCCCACATATAAGATTCTACGCCGAAAACTGTTTATTATTATTGTGTGAATGTCCAAACATTCACACATAAGATTCTACACCAAAAAACTATATCATTATTGTGTGAATGTCCAAACATTCACACATATAAGATTCTACGCCAAAAAACTATATTTATTATTATTATTGTGTGAATGTCCAAACATTCACACATATAAGATTCTACGGCAAAAAACTATATTTATTATTTTTATTGTGTGAATGTCCAAACATTCACACATATAAGATTCTACTCCAAAAAAATATATTTATTATTATCATTATTCTGTGAATGTCCAAACATTCACACATAAGATTCGACACCAAAAAACTATATCATTATTGTGTGAATGTCCAAACATTCTCAAATATAAGATTCGACACTAAAAAACTATATTTATTTATTAAGTGTTTGTGTGAATGTTTGGACATTCACACAATAATAATAAACAGTTGTCGGCGTAGAATCTTATATGTGTGAATGTTTGGACATTCAAACAATAATAATAATAATATAGTATTTTGGTGTCGAATCTTATGTGTGAATGTTTGGACATTCACAGAATAATAATAATACATATCGTTTTTTAATGTAGAATCTTATATGTGGGAATTTCCTAGAAATTTGGGAAAAACGGAATTTTTTAAAATATAGGTATAACCATATAAGATTCTACGCCAACAACTGTTTATTATTATTGTGTGAATGTCCAAACATTCACACATATAAGATTCTACGCCAAAAAACTATATTTATTATTATTATTGTGTGAATGTCCAAACATTCACACATATAAGATTCTACGCCAAAAAAGTGTATTTATTATTATTATTGTGTGAATGTCCAAACATTCACACATAAGATTCTACACCAAAAAACTATATCATTATTGTGTGAATGTCCAAACATTCACACATATAAGATTCTACGCCAAAATACTATATTATTATTATTATTGTGTGAATGTCCAAACATTCACACATATAAGATTCTACGCCGAAAACTGTTTATTATTATTGTGTGAATGTCCAAACATTCACACATATAAGATTCTACGCCAAAATACTATATTATTATTATTATTGTGTGAATGTCCAAACATTCACACATAAGATTCTACACCAAAATACTATATTATTATTATTATTGTGTGAATGTCCAAACATTCACACATATAAGATTCTACACCAAAAAACTATATTTATTTATTAAGTGTTATACCTATATTTTCAAAAATTCCCGTTTTTCCCAAATTTCTAGGAAATTCCCATTCAAATATAATAAAACATAAAACATATTCATAGTCGTACAGTGGCAAAATTTCCCAAAATCTTGCACCATTTTTTACCCGATTCCGACCTTTAAAAACATGTCCCTTCCCCCAAAATTCCCGGTTTTCCCAGAATTTGCGGTAATTTCCCCCCCATTGACAATGAACGTACAACATACAAACCTCTCCATTTCCCACATTTTTTAACCATTTTTGACCTTTCTTCTTAATGGGGGCAACAAAAACTACCGTTTTTCTTTTCATAAAAAGTCCCGGTTTTCCTGAAATTCCAGGAATTCCGTAGTACCCATTTAAATTCAAACTGTTACTACGTCAAAATTTTTCAACCGTTTTCAAAAATTCCAACACCAACCCGTTCATATCATCTAGGACAATTGTTGCATTACTTGAATTTTAAAAAATTCCGGTTTACCCCAAATTTCTAGGAAATTCACATTGAAATGAATAGACTTATTCATAGTTATACAGTGCCTTAAATGTTTACCTGATTCCGACCTTTTAACCCTTAACCCAAACTGTTTTTCACATATGTCAAACGCAAAACATGTTCCTTTCCCCAAATTCCTGGTTTTCCCAGAATTTCCAGTAATTGTTTTCCCAATGACAATGATTGGGGAATATACAATTGACTGCATATCTCACATTTCACATCCGATTTGAACCGTTACAACATCCACACACTCTGGACATTCAAGCCAGCATGTTTCCCCAGCTCCAAAAATTCCCTAATTACCAGGAATCCCCCCATTGACAATGAATGGACAATATACAGACCTCTCCATGTCCCACATTTCCCAACCGATTTGAACCGTTCCAACATCCACACACTCCACTCACCCTGGACATTCAAGCCAGCATGTTTCCCCAGTTCCAAAAATTCCCTAATTACCCGGAATTACCAGGAATCCCACCCCTCCTCTTTGACAATGACTGGACAATATACAAACCTCTCCATATCCCACATTTCTCAACCGATTTGAACCGTTCCAACATCCACACACTCCATTCACCTTGGACATTCAAGCCAGCATGTTTCCCAGTTCCAAAAATGCCCTACTTACCCGGAATTACCAGGAACCCCCCCCCCCCCCCCCCCATTTCCCTTGACAATGAATGGACAATATACAAACCTCTCCATATCCCACATTTCTCAACCGATTTGAACCGTTCCAACATCCACACACTCCACTCACCCTGGACATTCAAGCCAGCATGTTTCCCAGTTCCAAACATTCCCTAATTACCCGGAATTACCAGGAATTATCCCCTAGACAATTAATGGACAATATACAGACCTCTCCATATCCCGCATTTCTCAACCGATTTGAACCGTTCCAACATCCACACACTCCACTCACCCTGGACATTCAAACCAGCATGTTTCCCAGTTCCAAAAATTCCCTAATTACCAGGAATCCCCTCCCCTCCCCCTTGACAATGAATGGACAATATACAAACCTCTCCATATCCCACATTTCTCAACCGATTTGAACCGTTCCAACATCCACACACTCCACTCACTCTGGACATTCAAACCAGCATGTTTCCCCAGTTCCAAAAATTCCCTAATTACCCGGAATTACCAGGAATACCCCCTCCCCTTTGACAATGACTGGACAGTACACAAACCTCTCCATATCCCACATTTCTCAACTGATTTGAACCGTTCCAACATCCACACACTCCACTCACTCTGGACATTCAAACCAGCATGTTTGCCAGTTCCAAAAATTCCCTAATTACCCAGAATTACCAGAAATCCTCCGCCCCTCCCCTTTGACAATGACTGGACAATATACAGACCTCTCCATATCCCACATTTCTCAACCGATTTGAACCGTTCCAACATCCACATACTCCACTCACCTTGGACATTCAAGTCAGCATGTTTCCCAGTTCCAAAAATTCCCTAATTACCAGGAATCCCCTTCCCTCCCCCTTGACAATGAATGGACAATATACAAACCTCTCCATATCCCACATTTCTCAACCGATTTGAACCGTTCCAACATCCACACACTCCACTCACCTTGGACATTCAAGCCAGCATGTTTCCCAGTTCCAAAAAATCCCTAATTACCAGGAATCCCCTCCCCTCCCCCTTGACAATGAACGGACAGTATACAAACCTTTCCATATCCCACATTTCTCAACCGATTTGAACCGTTCCAACATCCACACACTCCACTCACCTTGGACATTCAAACCAGCATGTTTCCCAGTTCCAAACATTCCCTAATTACCCGGAATTACCAGGAATCCCACCCCTCCTCTCTGACAATGAATGGACAATATACAAACCTCTCAATATCCCACATTTCTCAACCGATTTGAACCGTTCCAACATCCACACACTCCACTCACCTTGGACAATCAAGACAGCATGTTTCCCAGTTCCAAAAATGCCCTACTTACCCGGAATTACCAGGAACCCCCCCCCCCCCCATTTCCCTTGACAATGAATGGACAATATACAAACCTCTCCATATCCCACATTTCTCAACCGACTTGAACCGTTCCAACATCCACACACTCCACTCACCCTGGACATTCAAACCAGCATGTTTCCTAATTCCAAAAATGCCCTAATTACCCGGAATTACCAGGAATTACCCCCTAGACAATTAATGGACAATATACAAACCTCTCCATATCCCACATTTCTCAACCGACTTGAACCGTTCCAACATCCACACACTCCACTCACCCTGGACATTCAAACCAGCATGTTTCCTAATTCCAAAAATGCCCTAATTACCCGGAATTACCAGGAATTACCCCCTAGACAATTAATGGACAATATACAAACCTCTCCATATCCCACATTTCTCAACCGATTTGAACCGTTCCAACATCCACACACTCCACTCACCCTAGACATTCAAGCCAGCATGTTTCCCCAGTTCCAAAAATTCCCTAATTACCCGGAATTACCAGGAATCCCACCCCTCCTCTTTGACAATGAATGGACAATATACAAACCTCTCCATATCCCACATTTCTCAACCGATTTGAACCGTTCCGACATCCACACACTCCACTCACCTTGGACAATCAAGTTTCGCTCATGCACATTTTAGTTCAGAAAGTGGTTTTCTTCCCCCCATCCACAGTAGCGAGATGCTCAGCCTACTGCGTTTACTTTCGGTAAGACATGAATATGGCAGGATGATTAATAATTCACTATTGTCACCACAGGGTTGTTATTTCTGGAAGAGAATGTCTCTTCCTTGAGAAAAAAAGCAAAGACGAAGCTCCGACACACTTTAAAGGGCAAAACATTCTTGGCATGCGCACAAAAATGACATATTTGAGGCCGCCTGCCAAGCCTTTTATTTATTTTGAACGCTCCTGGGAAAACAGGGACGACTGAGAAAGACGGAAAGAGAAAGAGACGTGAGAAACGGGACGTTGGGAGAGTTCAAAGAGCAAATGGCCTGCAGGGGACTAGAGATGATGCCAGGTTGGTTAAAAGTCCAGTTGTCCGCTATGGAGGATGGGTGTTTAGGAAGAGCCCGGGGGGGGGGGGGGGGGTCACGAGGGACTGGAAATAATGAAGAGGAGAGACTCATTCTCTTCCTTGGTTTAGCCTTTGGCCTATAATGAGGGCTCTTGACAGCCAGAAACACACTGATACAACACATTTGGCAGCCTGGCAAATTGACCCGGGAGCCTTGATGGCTGACTGACAGCGAGCCTCCTCAGGCCGCCGCCGTGAGGGAGGGTGCTAAAAGTGTGGGAGGGAGAAAGTGAGATGGCGTGAGACAGAGAGGATGAGGTGACATGTGGGGGGTGGGGGGGATGAACAGAAGAACCAGGACCAGGTAAGGTAATCAAGTGATGGGCCGAGGGTTCAGACGGGGGAAAATAGTCTGGCAGAGTAATTTGATATTGTTGTGGGCACTGATGTGTTGTCAAGATGTTCCCTTATTCACTTTATAGCCAAGTACTGCTGCCCAGACAGCACAGCTGACACCAGGGATATGTAACTCAATTGTTTCCAGAAAGACTACTCCTATTTTACCATCCCCCAAAGCAGGGAAGTTGGAACGTTGTGTAATTCGTAAATAAAAACAGAATGCAATGATTTGCAAATTCCTTTTCAACTTATATTCAATTTATTTTGCAAATAATAATGAACTTAGAATTTAATGGCAGCAACACATTGCATCAAAGTTGTCACAGGGGCATTTTTACCACTGTGTTACATGGCCTTTCCTTTTAACAACACTCAGTAAAGGTTTGGGAACTGAGGAGACACATTTTTGAAGTGGGATTATTTCCCAGTCTTGCTTGATGTAATAATAATAATAATAGATTTTATTTGTAAAAAGCACTTTATATTGAGTAAACAATCTCAAAGTGTATTAAAAAAAATAAAAATAAATACAAAGATAATAAAGAAAAAAAAATGAAATAAAAACTAGAACAGCCAAATAGCTATAACTAGTATGCATATATCTAAAAAAAAGCCTTTTTTTTTTTCTTTCTTTTTTTTAAAGCAGGGCTTTTAAGCCTTTTTTTAAAAGCATCCACAGTCTGTGGTGCCCTCAGGTGGTCAGGGAGAGTGTTCCACAGACTGGGAGCGGCGGAGCAGAAAGCCCGGTCTCCCATTGTACAGCTTAAGTTGTTCAACAGTCTCCCTTCTGATATTTTAGCCTTCGTATTGCACCACACATTTTCAATGGGACTACAGGCAGGCCAGTCTAGTACCGGCACTCTTTTACTACGAAGCCACGCTGTTGTAACACGTGGCTTGGCATTGTCTTGCTGAAATATGATGATGTTGCTTGAATGGCAACATATGTTGTCACAGGGGCATTTTTACCACTGTGTTACATGGCCTTTCCTTTTAACAACACCCAGTAAAGGTTTGGGAACTGAGGAGACACATTTTTGAAGTGGGATTATTTCCCATTCTTGCTTGATGTAATAATAATAATAATAGATTTTATTTGTAAAAAGCACTTTATATTGAGTAAACAATCTCAAAGTTCATTAAAAAAATAAAATAAAATAAAAAGATAATAAAGAAAAAAAAAATGAAATAAAAACTAGAACAGCCAAATAGCTATAACTAGTATGCATATATCTAAAAAAAAAAGGGCTTTTAAGCCTTTTTTTAAAAGCATCCACAGTCTGTGGTGCCCTCAGGTGGTCAGGGAGAGTGTTCCACAGACTGGGAGCGGCGGAGCAGAAAGCCCGGTCTCCCATTGTACAGCTTAAGTTGTTCAACAGTCTCCCTTCTGATATTTTAGCCTTCGTATTGCACCACACATTTTCAATGGGAGACAGGTCTGGACTACAGGCAGGCCAGTCTAGTACCGGCACTCTTTTACTACGAAGCCACGCTGTTGTAACACGTGGCTTGGCATTGTCTTGCTGAAATATAGATGATGTTGCTTGGATGGCAACATATGTTGTCACAGGGGCATTTTTACCACTGTGTTACATGGCCTTTCCTTTTAACAACACTCAGTAAAGGTTTGGGAACTGAGGAGACACATTTTTGAAGTGGGATTATTTCCCATTCTTGCTTGATGTAATAATGATAATAATAGATTTTATTTGTAAAAAGCACTTTATATTGAGTAAACAATCTCAAAGTGTATTAAAAAAAATAAAAATAAATAAAAAGATAATAAAGAAATTTCAAAAAAATAAAAACTAGAACAGCCAAATAGCTATAACTAGTATGCATATATTTTAAAAAAAGGCTTAAAAAAAAAAAAAAGCAGGGCTTTTAAGCCTTTTTTAAAAGCATCCACAGTCTGTGGTGCCCTCAGGTGGTCAGGGAGAGTGTTCCACAGACTGGGAGCGGCGGAGCAGAAAGCCCGGTCTCCCATTGTACAGCTTAAGTTGTTCAACAGTCTCCCTTCTGATATTTTAGCCTTCGTATTGCACCACACATTTTCAATGGGAGACAGGTCTGGACTACAGGCAGGCCAGTCTAGTACCGGCACTCTTTTACTACGAAGCCACGCTGTTGTAACACGTGGCTTGGCATTGTCTTGCTGACATATGATGATGTTGCTTGGATGGCAACATATGTTGTCACAGGGGCATTTTTACCAATGTGTTACATGGCCTTTCCTTTTAACAACACTCAGTAAAGGTTTGGGAACTGAGGAGACACATTTTTGAAGTGGGATTATTTCCCATTCTTGCTTGATGTAATAATAATAATAATAGATTTTATTTGTAAAAAGCACTTTATATTGAGTAAACAATCTCAAAGTGTATTAAAAAAATAAAAAAAATAAAAAGATAATAAAGAAATTAAAAAAAAATAAAAACTAGAACAGCCAAATAGCTATAACTAGTATGCATATATTTTAAAAAAAGGCTTTAAAAAAAAAAAAGAAGCAGGGCTTTTAAGCCTTTTTTAAAAGCATCCACAGTCTGTGGTGCCCTCAGGTGGTCAGGGAGAGTGTTCCACAGACTGGGAGCGGCGGAGCAGAAAGCCCGGTCTCCCATTGTACAGCTTAAGTTGTTCAACAGTCTCCCTTCTGATATTTTAGCCTTTGTATTGCACCACACATTTTCAATGGGAGACAGGTCTGGACTACAGGCAGGCCAGTCTAGTACCGGCACTCTTTTACTACGAAGCCACGCTGTTGTAACACGTGGCTTGGCATTGTCTTGCTGAAATATGATGATGTTGCTTGGATGGCAACATATGTTGTCACGGGGGCATTTTTACCACTGTGTTACATGGCCTTTCCTTTTAACAACACTCAGTAAAGGTTCGGGAACTGAGGAGACACATTTTTGAAGTGGGATTATTTCCCATTCTTGCTTGATGTAATAATAATAATAATAATAATAGATTTTATTTGTAAAAAGCACTTTATATTGAGTAAACAATCTCAAAGTGTATTAAAAAATAAATAAAAATAAAAAGATAATAAAGAAATTAAAAAAAAAAAAAAAACTAGAACAGCCAAATAGCTATAACTAGTATGCATATATTTAAAAAAAGGCTTTAAAAAAAAAAACAGGGCTTTTAAGCCTTTTTTAAAAAGCATCCACAGTCTGTGGTGCCCTCAGGTGGTCAGGGAGAGTGTTTCACAGACTGGGAGCGGCGGAGAAGAGGGCCCAGTCTCCCATTGTACAACTTAAGTTGTTCAACAGTCTCCCTTCTGATATTTTAGCCTTCGTATTGCACCACACATTTTCAATGGGAGACAGGTCTGGACTACAGGCAGGCCAGTCTAGTACCGGCACTCTTTTACTACGAAGCCACGCTGTTGTAACACGTGGCTTGGCATTGTCTTGCTGAAATATGATGATGTTGCTTGGATGGCAACATATGTTGTCACAGGGGCATTTTTACCACTGTGTTACATGGCCTTTCCTTTTAACAACACTCAGTAAAGGTTTGGGAACTGAGGAGACACATTTTTGAAGTGGGATTATTTCCCATTCTTGCTTGATGTAATAATAATAATAATAATAGATTTTATTTGTAAAAAGCACTTTATATTGAGTAAACAATCTCAAAGTGTATTAAAAAATAAATACAAATAAAAAGATAATAAAGAAATTTAAAAAAAATAAAAACTAGAACAGCCAAATAGCTATAACTAGTATGCATATATTAAAAAAAAAGGCTTAAAAAAAAAAAAAAAAGCAGGGCTTTTAAGCCTTTTTTAAAAGCATCCAGTCTGTGGTGCCCTCAGGTGGTCAGGGAGAGTGTTCCACAGACTGGGAGCGGCGGAGCAGAAAGCCCGGTCTCCCATTGTACAGCTTAAGTTGTTCAACAGTCTCCCTTCTGATATTTTAGCCTTCGTATTGCACCACACATTTTCAATGGGAGACAGGTCTGGACTACAGGCAGGCCAGTCTAGTATCGGCACTCTTGTACTACGAAGCCACCCTGTTGTAACACGTGGCTTGGCATTGTCTTGCTGAAATATGATGATGTTGCTTGGATGGCAACATATGTTGCTCCAAAAGCTGTATGATGATTTTCAAGATAAAAGTTGATTTTCAAGGCAAAAACTGATTTTCAAGGTGAACATTTTTTTTCAAGGTAAAAAAATATTTTCAAGGTAAAAGTTGATTTTCAAGGCAAAACATGATTTTCAAAGTAGAAAATAATTTTCAAGGTAAAAAATTATTTTCAAGGTAAAAAATTATTTTCAAGGCAAAAACTGATTTTCAAGGTAAAAAAGGATTTTCAAGGTGAACATTTTTTTTCAAGGTAAAAAATTATTTTCAAGGTAAAAGTTGATTTTCAAGGCAAAACATGATTTTCAAAGTAAAAAATGATTTTCAAGGTGAAAAATTGTTTTCAAGGTAAAAAAATGATTTCCATGGTAAAAAATGATTTTCAAAGCAAAAACTGATTTTCAAGGTAAAAAATTATTTTCAAGGTAAAAAATTATTTTCAAGGTAAACAATTATTTTCAAGGTCAAAAATTATTTTCAAGATAAAAGTTGATTTTCAAGGCAAAAACTGATTTTCAAGGTAAAAAATTATTTTCAAGGTAAAAAATTATTTTCAAGGTAAACAATTATTTTCAAGGTCAAAAATTATTTTCAAGATAAAAGTTGATTTTCTAGGCAAAAACTTATTTTCAGGGTCAAAAATGATTTTCAAGGTAAACATTTTTTTTCAAGGTAAAAAATGATGTTCAAGGTAAAAGTTGATTTTCAAGGCAAAACATGATTTTCAAAGTAAAAAATGATGGCAAAATGATATCAGACTGGCTTGCAATCTTTTGGATTACCAGCTTTGCACAGATGTGTAAGTTACCCATGTCTTGGGCACTAATACACCCCCATACCATCACACATGCTGCCTTTTACACTTTGTGCCTAGAACAATCCGGATGGTTCTTTTCCTCTTTGGTCCGGAGGACACGACGTCCACAGTTTTCAAAAAAACAATTTGAAATGGGGACTCTTCAGACCACAGAACACTTTCCCACTTTGCATCAGTCCATCTTAGATGAGCTCGGGCCCAACAAAGCCGGCGGCGTTTCTGGGTGTTGTTGATAGATGGCTTTGGCTTTGCATAGTAGAGTTTTAACTTGCACGTACAGATGTAGCAACATACTGTAGTTACTAACAGTGATTTTCTGAAGTGTTCCTGAGCCCATGTGGTGATATCCTTTACACACTGATGTCGATTTTCGATGCAGTACCGCCTGAGGGATCGAAGGCCCGTAATATCATCGCTTACGTGCAGTGATTTCTCCCCATTCTCAGAACCTTTTGATGATATTACGGAGCGTAGACGGTGAAATCCCTAAATTCCTTGCAATAGCTTGGTTGAGAAATGTTGTTCTTAAACAATTTGCTCGGGCATTTGTTGACAAAGTGGTGACCCAATCATGGCACCCACCTGTTCCCAATTAGCCTGTTCACCTGTGGGATGTTCCAAATAAGTCTTTGATGAGCATTCCTCAACTTTCTCAGTCTTTTTTTTTTACCACTTGTGCCAGCTTTTTTTTTAAAGATGTTGCAGGCATCACATAACAAATGAGCTATTATTTGCAACATTTTCCAGTTTGAATGTTAAATATTTTGTCTTTGCCACTTCGTCCAGCTCCTCCCGGGGGATCCCGAGGCGTTCCCAGACCAGCCGGGAGACATAGTCTTCCCAACGTGTCCTGGGTCTTCCCCGTGGCCTCCTGCCGGTCGGACGTGCCCTAAACACCTCCATAGGGAGGCGTCCGGGTGGCATCCTGAGCAGATGCCCGAACCACTTCATCTGGCTGCTCTCGAAATCATTGTATTTCCTTATTATTTACCATTTACACAACGTGACAACTTCATTGGTTTTGGGGTTTTGTACTTTGCATGACCAATCGTGCGGTGCCCTGGCCCACCTCTTCTAATTGTGCCAAAGGACTGGGAGTGTCAGTATTACTCCCACGATGACATTCACCGCATCCTGAGCAGATGCCCGAACCACCTCATCTGGCTGCTCTCAAAATCATTGTATTTCCTTTTTATTTACCATTTACACAACGTGACAACTTCATTGGTTTTGGGGTTTTGTACATTGCATGACCAATCGTGCGGTGCCCTGGCCCACCTCTTCTAATTGTGCCAAAGGACGGGGGAGTGTCAGTATTACTCCCACGACTTAAACGTTCGACATTCATAGTCAGTTCCAGGAAAACAAAAAGTTGAATCCAGCTTCTTGGCGATTCGAGGCCATGATGACTTTTTTTTCCCCAGAGCCCGGAGCCATGACACAGAACCGCGTCTGCAGTAATCAAGGGTTGACTCAAATGAGTAAATACAAGTACGGTCTCACACCAACGTGAGCAATAATGACTCAGTGACAGCTCTGGTTTATACGGCTAATAACGGCGTCAAGAGTATCACAGAGTAAATTACAGACCCTCCGGACTCTCCTGCTGCAATGCTTTTCTAAAGTCTCCCACAGGAGCCACTTTGCCCCGGCAGCGACGGGGCAAAGAGATATGCGGCGAGTTGCTTAGGCTGTCGGTTCTTACGTCTCCGCCGGTTGTTTCTACAGACGGACTGATGGGAGGTGGTGTTTGAGGAGCGTCTCTTCGGAGAGGAAGACTTGAGTTATGGAGCGTCGGCGGAGTCTGGAAACAACCTCACACGGCTCCGCAGAGCTGGGGATGAATGATGGCACGGGGAGTTCTACAGCTGTGGCCCGAACAGGAAGTGAAGTGTTTTTCATTGCAATCACTCCTCGCCTCCGGGAGGTGTGCTCTCTTCCAGTTTGTCCTTTTGATCACCTCAGCTTGATTCTGTCTCCCACACTATTACTCTTTGTCCTCCCGCTGGTTTTGACTTCTAAGAATCAATCCTCAATTGTTTGCGTTCTTCCAGCTGCCTTCACTCAAGTTCTCCCTTGGAAATTCCTGCCTAAAAGTGTGCGATTGTGAAGCAGAACTTGTGGAAAAGTGGTGAGAAAAGTGTCTGTCAACTTCGTAGCTTAATGATGTGTCTATGAAGGTTCTCAGTAGTCCAGGTCCTTGTCGTCTCAGGACGTTCAAGCCATCGCAACTGGACTGTTTGGTTTGTCTTGGAAGACGTTTCGCCGTTCATTCGAGGAGACTTCATCAGTTCTTGCTCATAGACTTATATTGGTCACATCTAGTCTTAGATTGGTCAGATCTAGTCTTAGACTTAGATTGTTCAGATGTAGTCTTGGACTTAGATTGGTCACATCTAGCCTTACACTTACATTGGTCAGATCTAGTCTTAAACTTAGTTTGGTCAGGTTTAGTCTTAGACATAGATTGTTCAGGCCTCGTCTTAGACTTAGATTGGTCACATCTAATCTTAGTCTTACATTGGTCAGGTCTAGTCTGAGACTTAGTTTGTTCAGGTCTAGTCTTGGACTTAGATTGTTGCATATAGTCTTAGACTTAGATTTGTCACATTTAGTCTTAGACTGGTCACATCTAGTCTTAGACTTAGTTTGTGAAGGTCTAGTCTTAGACTTAGATTGGTCAGGTCTAGTCTTAGACTTAGATTGGTCAGGTCTAGTCTTACACTTAGATTGGTCAGGTCTAGTCTTACACTTAAATTGGTCAGGTCTAGACTTAGACTTAATTTGGTCAGGTCTAGTCTTAGACTTAATTTGGTCAGGTCCAGTCTTAGACTAAGATTGGTCAGGTCTAATCTTGGACTTAGATTGTACAGGTCTAGTCTTAGACTTGGATTGGTCATATCTCAACATAGACTTTGATTGGTCAGATCCAGTCTTAGACTTAGAATAGTCAGATCCAGTCTTAGACTTGGATCGGTTAGATTTAGTCTCAGACTTAGATTGGTCAGATCTAGTCTTACGCTTAGATTGGTCAGATCTAATCTTACACTTCGATTGGTCAGATCCAGTCTTAGACTTAGAATAGTCAGATCCAGTCTTAGACTTAGATCGGTCAGATTTAGTCTCAGACTTAGATTGATCAGATCTAGTCTTAGACATAGAATGGTCAGATCTAATCTTAGACATAGATTGGTCAGATCTCATCTTGGACTTCGATTGGTCAGATCTCGTCATAGACTTCGATTGGTCAGATCCAGTCTTAGACTTAGATTGGTCAGATCTAGGGTTAGACTTAGATTAGTCAGATCTAGTCTTAGACTTAGATTGTTCAGATGTAGTCTTGGACTTTGATTGGTCTCATCTAGTCTTGGACTTTGATTGGTTACATCTAGTCTTAGACTTAGATTGGTCACATTTAGTCTTAGACCGGTCACATCTAGTCTTGGACTTAGTTTGTTCAGGTCTAGTCTTAGACTTAGATTGGTCACATTTAGTCTTAGACTGGTCACATCTAGTCTTAGACTGGTCACATCTAGTCTTAGACTTAGTTTTTTCAGGTTTATTCTTCGATTTAGATTGGTCAGGTCCAGTCTTAGGCTATGATTGGTCAGTTCTAAACCTAGACTTAGACTAGTCAGGTCTAGACTTAGATTTAGACTGGTCAGATCTAGTCTTAGATTTAGACTGGTCAGGTCTAATCTTGGACTTAGACTAGTCAGGTCTAGACTTAGATTTAGACTGGTCAGATCTAGTCTTAGATTTAGACTTGTCAGGTCTAATCTTGGACTTAGATTGGTCAGATCTAGTCTTAGACTTACATTGGTCAAATCTAGTCTTAGACTTAGTTTGTTCAGGTCTATTCTTAGACTTAGATTGGTCAGGTCTAGTCTTAGACTTAGATTGATCAGGTCTAATCTTAAACTGGTCATGTCTAGTCTTAGATTTGGTCTGGTCAAATCTAGTCTTAGATTTAGACTGGTCAAGTCTAGTCTTAGACTTAGATTGATCAGATCTCATCATAGACTTCGATTGGTCAGATCCAGTCTTAGACTTAGAATAGTCAGATCCAGTCTTAGATTCAGATTGGTCAGATTTAGTCTCAGACTTAGATTGATCAGATCTAGTCTTACGCTTAGATTGGTCAGATCTTATCTTAGACTTTGATTGGTCAAATCTCATCATAGACTTCGATTGGTCAGATCCAGTCTTAGACTTAGAATAGTCAGATCCAGTCTTAGACTTATATCGGTCAGATTTAGTCTCAGACTTAGATTGATCAGATCTAGTCTTAAGACTTAGAATGGTCAGATCTAATCTTAGACATAGATTGGTCAGATCTCATCTTGGACTTCGATTGGTCAGATCTCGTCATAGACTTCGATTGGTCAGATCCAGTCTTAGACTTAGATTGGTCAGATCTAGTCTTAGACTTAGATTAGTCAGATCTAGTCTTAGACTTAGATTGGTCAGATCTCGTCCAGTGGTGGGTGCCAAAACCCTGACCAGTCTACGTACAAGCAGCTTGCCCATCACTAACAGTCAGTATCAGTATCGTTTTTCATACGTAAACAAACAGTCAGTTCGTAAGAAAAAAGGACACCAAACAATACAAGAGTTACACGTTTTAAAAAGGTGAAAAGCAGCAACAAATCCTCCAATGCACAACTTTATCGTCTCTACCTTTCAATCCTACCAACTTAATGCTGCCTATAAAGTGTGCTGTGGCAAGTCTGAGAGCCAACACAAACAGTCAAAAGACGGCAGCACTTTGTTTATAAGCAGTTTCATTGAAGAAGTACCTCGGTTTTGCTTAGTGAGCCGTTCAAAAAAGCCATTTTTTCCCACTAGAATGAATGCAAATCCAGACAAACAAAAATACAGTAAATGTGAAATATCATATTTTCCCGACTATAGAGCGCACCGATGTATAAGCCACACCCACTGAAGTTTAGAAGAAAAAAATATGCTTTTTTTTATATATGAGCCATAGTTATGAAATGAGTTATTTACACACTGTTAGAATAATGATGTTTATATTATCACACAACTTTTATACTTATATAATTATTGTCAATTGTGCTGAAGTGGTATTTTTCTTTGTCTTTGCAAAGCTGGTAATCCAGAAGATTGCAAGCCAGTCTGATATCATTTTGCCATCATTTTTTACTTTGAAAATCATGTTTTGCCCTGAAAATCAACTTTTACCTTGAAAATCAATTTTTACCTTGAAAAAGAATGTTCACCTTGAAAATCATTTTTGACCTTGATAATCAGTTTTTGCCTTGAAAATAAACTTTTATCTTGAAAATAATTTTTCACCTTGAAAATCATTTTTCACCTTGAAAATCATTTTTTACCTTGAAAATCAATTTTTGCTTTGAAAATCATTTTTTACTATGGAAATCATTTTTTACCTTGCAAACAATTTTTCACCTTGAAAATCATTTTTTACTTTGAAAATCATGTTTTGCCTTGAAAATCAACTTTTACCTTGAAAATAATTTTTTACCTTGAAAAAAAAATGTTTACCTTGAAAATCATTTTCTACCTTGAAAATCATTTTTTGCCTTGAAAATCATTTTTTACCATGGAAATCATTTTTTACCTTGAAAACAATTTTTCACCTTGAAAATCATTTTTTACTTTGAAAATCATGTTTTGCCTTGAAAATCAACTTTTACCTTGAAAATCATTTTTTGCTTTGAAAATCCACTTTTATCTTGAAAATTATTTTTCACCTTGAAAATCATTTTTCACCTTGAAAATAATTTTTTACCTTGAAAATCATTTTTTACTTTGAAAATCATGTTTTGCCTTGAAAATCAACTTTTACCTTGAAAATAATTTTTTACCTTGAAAATCAGTTTTTGCCTTGAAAATCAACTTTTATCTTGAAAATAATTTTTTACCTTGAAAATAATTTTTTGCCTTGAAAATCATTTTTTACCTTGAAAATCATTTTCTACCTTGAAAATCATTTTTTGCCTTGAAAATCATTTTTTACCATGGAAATCATTTTTTACCTTGAAAATCATTTTTTACCTTGAAAAAAAATGTTCACCTTGAAAATCATTTTTTACCTTGAAAATCAACTTTTATCTTAAAAATAATTTTTCACCTTGAAAATCATTTTTCACCTTGAAAATCATTTTTTACCTTGAAAATCATTTTTTACTTTGAAAATCATGTTTTGCCTTGAAAATCAACTTTTACCTTGAAAATCATTTTTTACCTTGAAAATCAGTTTTTGCCTTGAAAATCAACTTTTATCTTGAAAATCATTTTTTACCTTGAAAATCATTTTTTGCCTTGAAAATCATTTTTCACCTTGAAAATCATTTTCTACCTTGAAAATCATTTTTTGCCTTGAAAATCATTTTTTTACCATGGAAATCATTTTTTAACTTGAAGATTTTTCACCTTGAAAACAATTTTTCACCTTGAAAATCATTTTTTACCTTGAAAATCATTTTTTACCTTGAAAAAAAATGTTCACCTTCAAAATCATTTTTTACCTTGAAAATCAACTTTTATCTTAAAAATCATTTTTCACCTTGAAAATCATTTTTTCCCTTGAAAATCCACTTTTATCTTGAAAATCATTTTTCACCTTGAAAATCATTTTTCACCTTGAAAATCATTTTTTAAACTGAATTGAAAGTCAAGTATTTCATATATATAAAAAAAATCACAAGACTACTTCATCTCTACAGGCCTGTTTCATGAGGGGTTCCCTCGATCTCCTGATGATTGAGGGAACCCCTCATGAAACAGGCCTGTAGAGATGAAGTAGTCTTGTGATTTTTTCCCCCCACACATACATATATTGCGCTCTACTACGGTATCGAGCACTATTTTTTGGATAACCTTATTAAGACATATATATATATATATATATATATATATATATATATGTATATATATATATATATATATATATATATATAAGAAATACTTGACTTTCAATTAATTCTAGCTATATATATATATTTATTTTGTTATATATATATATATATATATATATATATATATATATATATATATATATATATATATATATATATATATATATATATATAAATAAAAGAAATACTTGAATTTCAGTGTTCATTTATTTACACATATACACACACATAACACTCATCTACTCATTGTTGAGTTAAGGGTTGAATTGTCCATCCTTGTTCTATTCTCTGTCACTATTTTTCCAACCATGCTGAACACCCTTTCGCAGGTACCCAGAAAGGTTTCGAGTACCACCAAAAAAAACGGAATCTCTGAAGACAGTATAAAAATCTGTGTTAAAGGTGTACAAATACTGTTTGTATAATAAGCATGTTATTTTTTTTTTTACAAATGAGGGTTAAGAGTTCAGTTCTAAAAAAAAAAAAAAAAAAAGAAAAGAATGTGGCTTAAGTCAGCGTTTCTCAAAGTGTGGGGCGCGCCCCACTGGTGGGGAATAGAGACATGACAGGTGGGGCGCGAGGAACGGGAGGACATTTCACTTAAAAACATTTTTTTATTATTATATTCTTAGATTATTTTTTTTACTATGCTTTCATTTTCTCTTTTATTTGATTTATTATTGAACTTGATGCAAGTTATAACAGTTTTATTTGATTTATTATTGAACTTGATGCAAGTTATAACACTTTTTTTGATTTATTATTGAACGTGATGCAAGTTATAACACTTTTTTTGATTTATTATTGAACTTGATGCAAGTTATAACACTTTTTTAAATTTATTATTGAACTTGATGCAAGTTATAACACTTTTTTTGATTTATTATTGAACTTGATGCAAGTTATAACACTTTTATTTGATTTATTATTGAACTTGATGCAAGTTATAACACTTTTTTAAATGTATTATTGAACTTGATGCAAGTTATAACACTTTTATTTGATTTATTATTGAACTTGATGCAAGTTATAACACTTTTTTTGATTTATTATTGAACGTGATGCAAGTTATAACACTTTTTTTGATTTATTATTGAACTTGATGCAAGTTATAACACTTTTGTTGATTTATTATTGAACTTGATGCAAGTTATTTGATTTATTATTGAACTTGATGCAAGTTATAACACTTTTGTTTTATTTATTATTGAACTTGATGCAAGTTATAACACTTTTTTTGATTTATTATTGAACTTGATGCAAGTTATAACACTTTTATTTGATTTATTATTGAACTTGATGCAAGTTATAACACTTGTTTTGATTTATTATTGAACTTGATGCAAGTGATAACACTTTTGTTTTATTTATTATTGAACTTGATGCAAGTTATAACACTTTTTTTGATTTATTATTGAACGTGATGCAAGTTATAACACTTTTTTTGATTTATTATTGAACTTGATGCAAGTTATAACACTTTTGTTTTATTTATTATTGAACTTGATGCAAGTTATAACACTTTTGTTTTATTTATTATTGAACTTGATGGAAGTTATTTTATTTATTATTGAACTTGATGCAAGTTGTACCACAGCTGCACAGTTATTTTATTTATCATTGAACTTGATGTTATTTTATGTTATTGAGTTTGAATGTATACAACTTGATGTTCAATAAATTTGAAAATGTTAAAGCTTGGCATTAGCGCTCTGTTGGGGCGATGGGGGCAGGTGGGGCTTGAAAACTCCCCCTTGTCCAAAGTGGGGGATGACAAAAAATGTTTGAGAATCACTGGCTTAAGTACAGTTTTTTAATTGAGCTGCTGCATTTTTTTGGTTGGGTTGTTTATTTATTTTGAGTAACTTCTATACATTTCTAAAAGGGGAGGAATGTAATAGAGTGATCTATGTTTGTCTGTTGCCATCTCCTGGTGAATGTTGGCTATAGCGTACCGGGGTTACGTTTTGGTTGGCCGACGATTTACGCGGTGTTGCGCACCTGACGTCACTCAGGTCCGCATGGAGCTGGAGGGGGCGTGGCTTCCAGCTTCCGCCTGAATTTCGGGATATTTTCGGGAGAAAATTTGGTTTTCGGGAGAGGCGCTGAATTTCGGGAGTCTCCCGGGAAAATCCGGGAGGGTTGGCAAGTATGGGTGGAGTTCCTCCAGCTGATGGTGTGTAAATGTCAGGCTGAGAGATGGGCCCCTGGAAGCACTTGTCTTCTCCGCAGTGATTAAATATCAAGTATAATCCTCCTCCCGCACTTATACGGCGGCCATTAGAGGCTCACTGTAAGGCCAGGCCGCCTTTAGCCGGGGGTAATGGCCGTGTTTTAGTGCCAGTCTGGGACGTCAATTAAACCCCGCGTTGGTTTTTTTACAGCTTCTAGAAACAAGTTGTTGCCGATCCATTCAGTTGGCGGCGACTGGGTCATAAAGCCATCATTTTCCCAGCAGCGTGTCTTTAATGGGAGGACTGGAGAAGGACCACGTTTACGTCTTTTGTCAATATTCCTTCCGACAAATGTCGTTTGGTGCTAATCTACGTGGCAAAGACCTCAGGTCCAGATTGTAAAATATGTCTTTGGTAGTCTGGAAATATACCTTTTTTCTAACGCCAACCCAACAATTGATTTAATCCCGTGTTTGTAACAAAGTCACAGAATACATTTTAGGATACATACTTTGTATTTTGTATTGATAATGACATGAAATACACTTGAATTGACTACTATACACACACACCAATACACTCATTATAAGGCCTATACTGTAGAGTTGTCCCCATACCAATATTTTGGTACCGGTACCAAAATATACCGTATTTTCCGCACCATTAGCCGCACCTAAAAACCACAAATTTACTCAAAAGCTGACAGTGCGGCTTTTAACCCGGTGCGCTTTATATATGGATTAATATTAAGATTCATTTTCATAAAGTTTCGGTCTCGCAACTTCGGTAAACAGCCGTCATCTTTTTTCCCGGTAGAACAGGAAGCGCTTCTTCTTCTACGCAAGCAACCGCCAAGGTAAGCACCCGCCCCCATAGAACAGGAAGCGCTTCTTCTTCTACTGTAAGCAACCACCCGCCCGCGTAGAAGAAGAAAAAGCGCGCGGATATTACCGTTTCATTTCCTTTGCGTGTTTACATCTGTAAAGACCACAAAATGGCTCCTACTAAGCGACCGGGATCCGGTTCGTGAAAAGACGCAATCTCTCCAACCGCACACGGATTACTATTTCACAGCAACTGATATTCCTGTGAACTGCACTGTGGATACAACGGGAGCACGTACGGTGAATATTCGCACCACAGGGAATGAGAAGTCATCCTTCACTGTGGTTCCAGCTTGCCATGCTAATGGCCAGAAACTTCCACCCATGGTGATATTCAAAAGGAAGACCTTGCCAAAAGAGACCTTTCCAGCCGGCGTCATCATAAAAGCTAACTCGAAGGGATGGATGAAGAAAAGATGAGCGAGTGGTTAAGGTAAGTTTAAGTTTATCGAAAAATCTTGTCTGCACAAGGTGCAATTCGCGTGGTTTTCACCCTTTTTGGAACGGATAATTATTCCCGGATAGGCTTTTGAATATTCTTCACGGAATGACTGCAGTTTTCTTTTCGGTTTAAGACTCGTTTGCGATTTTTCTCCGGCTGATTCCATGATCGTTCGCTCGTTTGGAAACAATGGCAACTGTATGGCGTCACATTAGTGCCAAAAATCCGAGCGCATTCTCCACTTCGTGCGCGCGCGCGACACCATTTTGCGCGCGCGTGGTGCCTTTCTGCGGTGCGCGCGACGCCTTTCTGCGCGCTCTCTGTGTACTCCTGGCCTCTCTCCTCGCGCTGTCATGTTTCTTTTTGGCACTTTGGGGGCGGGTATGCTTAGACGGCCCCTTCTTTCTGATTGGCTGTGAGCATTTTTCATATGACCAATCATTCTCCAGCGTAGCAACGTTGTAGCCATCTTCCTTCAGACATCTAGCCTCAATCATTACATTGATGTCAATGGTACATGTTAGAGATGCGCGGTTTGCGGGCACAACCGCGGAGGCCGCGGATTAGCCGCGGATCGGGCGGATGAAATTAAAAAAAATTAGATTTTATCCGCCACGACAGGCGGTAATCCTAGAACCCGTTGGTGGACACCGGCGGTGAGGGATGCCGTCAAGCTGAAGAAGGAGTCCTATCGGGTTCTTTTGGCTCATGGGACTCCTGAGGCAGCGGACAGGTACCGACAGGCCAAGCGGTGTGCGGCTTCAGCGGTCGCGGAGGCAAAAACTCGGACATGGGAGGAGTTCGGGGAAGCCGTGGAAAACGACTTCCGGACGGCTTCGAAGCGATTCTGGACCACCATCCGCCGCCTCAGGAAGGGGAAGCAGTGCACTACCAACACCGTGTATGGTGCGGATGGTGTTCTGCTGACCTCGACTGCGGAAGTTGTGGATCGGTGGAGGGAATACTTCGAAGACCTCCTCAATCCCACCAACACGTCTTCCTATGAGGAAGCAGTGCCTGGGGAATCTGTGGTGGGCTCTCCTATTTCTGGGGCTGAGGTTGCTGAGGTAGTTAAAAAGCTCCTCGGTGGCAAGGCCCCGGGGGTGGATGAGATCCGCCCGGAGTTCCTTAAGGCTCTGGATGCTGTAGGGCTGTCTTGGTTGACAAGACTCTGCAGCATCGCGTGGACATCGGGGGCAGTACCTCTGGATTGGCAGACCGGGGTGGTGGTTCCTCTCTTTAAAAAGGGGAACCGGAGGGTGTGTTCTAACTATCGTGGGATCACACTCCTCAGCCTTCCCGGTAAGGTCTATTCAGGTGTACTGGAGAGGAGGCTACGCCGGATAGTCGAACCTCGGATTCAGGAGGAACAGTGTGGTTTTCGTCCTGGTCGTGGAACTGTGGACCAGCTCTATACTCTCGGCAGGGTCCTTGAGGGTGCATGGGAGTTTGCCCAACCAGTCTACATGTGCTTTGTGGACTTGGAGAAGGCATTCGACCGTGTCCCTCGGGAAGTCCTGTGGGGAGTGCTCAGAGAGTATGGGGTTTCGGACTGTCTGATTGTGGCGGTCCGCTCCCTGTATGATCAGTGTCAGAGCTTGGTCCGCATTGCCGGCAGTAAGTCGGACACGTTTCCGGTGAGGGTTGGACTCCGCCAAGGCTGCCCTTTGTCACCGATTCTGTTCATAACTTTTATGGACAGAATTTCTAGGCGCAGTCAAGGCGTTGAGGGGATCCGGTTTGGTGGCTGCAGGATTAGGTCTCTGCTTTTTGCAGATGATTTGGTCCTGATGGCTTCATCTGGCCAGGATCTTCAGCTCTCACTGGATCGGTTCGCAGCTGAGTGTGAAGCGACTGGGATGAGAATCAGCACCTCCAAGTCCGAGTCCGTGGTTCTCGCCCGGAAAAGGGTGGAGTGCCATCTCCGGGTTGGGGAGGAGATCTTGCCCCAAGTGGAGGAGTTCAAGTACCTCGGAGTCTTGTTCACGAGTGAGGGAAGAGTGGATCGTGAGATCGACAGGCGGATCGGTGCGGCGTCTTCAGTAATGCGGACGCTGTATCGATCCGTTGTGGTGAAGAAGGAGCTGAGCCGGAAGGCAAAGCTCTCAATTTACCGGTCGACCTACGTTCCCATCCTCACCTATGGTCATGAGCTTTGGGTTATGACCGAAAGGACAAGATCACGGGTACAAGCGGCCGAAATGAGTTTCCTCCGCCGGGTGGCGGGGCTCTCCCTTAGAGATAGGGTGAGAAGCTCTGCCATCCGGGGGGAGCTCAAAGTAAAGCCGCTGCTCCTCCACATCGAGAGGAGCCAGATGAGGTGGCTCGGGCATCTGGTCAGGATGCCACCCGAGCGCCTCCCTAAGGAGGTGTTTAGGGCATGTCCGACCGGTAGGAGGCCACGAGGAAGACCCAGGACACGTTGGGAAGACTATGTCTCCCGGCTGGCCTGGGAACGCCTCGGGATTCCCCGGGAGGAGCTGGACGAAGTGGCTGGGGAGAGGGAAGTCTGGGCTTCCCTGCTTAGGCTGCTGCCCCCGCGACCCGACCTCGGATAAGCGGAAGAAGATGGATGGATGGATGGATAGATTTTATCCGCGGGTCGGGTCGGGTCGGGTCGGGTCCGGTCGGGTCGGGCGGTTGAAAAAAAAAAAAATTAGATTTTAAATAGATTCAGGCGGGTGGCAGTTAAACCAATTGGGAAATATATATACATAGTTAAATGTTGTTACCCACATACGAAAAACGAGCAGGCACCTGCAGCATATGCCACAACAGAAGAAAAAAAAAAAAAAAGAGATGGACACTTTTACGGAATGTAGAACTTAGACCAGCCAGGACTAGAAGACACTTGAGTGCATCCTTGAATGCTTTAGACTAGGAGTCTGTTTCCCTAATAGCCTCTTCGCCTACTTCCGTCTTTATTTTGGGAATGAATGGGAGTGATACAAGTGTGTGCGTTTGTATGTGTGTGTGTGTGTGTGTGTCATATCGTGTTCTTTGTTTCCACTACATACAGACCAAAAGATGCACACCCCCCAAAAAAAGTGGATCCTCCTAAGCTGATTAGTGCGAGTTGCGATTTCCAGTTTCAAACCCACCACACAAATCCAGCACTTAATATTTAATATTGCTTAGTGAGGAGAGAAGGAGTGAAAGATGACGGCCAATGTGGTGATGCCGTCTTTGAATTGACACCGGGGTTGCTCCGTTAGGACACACACACACACACACACACACACACACACACACACACACACACACACACACACACACACACACACACACACACACACACACACACACACACACACACACACACACATTTATGTCTTAAAGTAGCAGCATAACAGAAAATAAGTTGCCTCTATATTAAAGCTATTATCTGATTTACATTCTAGTTGTAGCTATTTTGGCTGTTTTTATTTGTATTTTTTTTAATTTATTATTATTATTTTTTTTAATTTTGTTTTATTTATTTTTTTAATTATTATTATTATTTTTTTTTTTTTTTATTTTATTATTTTTTTTTTTAATGCACTGTAGCACTTTGAGGTTGTTTTTTGAGCCTGAATATAACGAGGATGATCTAGTGCTTTTACAAATAAAATCTATTATTATTATAATTATTATTATTCGGGGGCCCCGCTGTTCCCTTCCCCATCAACAACAATGCTAATTATGCAGACTTTGTGAGACAACCATTACTTTGGGGGGGGGGAAATGAGGATTTAGGACCGTATATTTTTGAGCCTGAATATAACGAGGATGATCTAGTGCTTTTACAAATAAAATCTATTATTATTATAACACCAACAGAGTTCGGGGGCCCCACCGCTTCCATCCCCATCAACAACAACGCTAATCATGCAGACTTTGTGAGACAACCATTACTTTGGGGGGGAAAATGAGGATTTAGAACCGTATATTTTTGAGCCTGAATATAACGAGGATGATCTAGTGCTTTTACAAATAAAATCTATTATTATTATAACACCAACTTCGGGTGCCCCATCGTTCCCTTCCCCATCAACAACAATTCTAATCATGCAGACTTTGTGAGACAACCATTACTTTGGGGGGGAAAATTAGGATTTAGAAACGTATATTTTTGAGCCTGAATATAACGAGGATGATCTAGTGCTTTTACAAATAAAATCTATTATTATTATAACACCAAAAGACTTCGGGGCCCCCACCGTTCCCTTCCCCATTAACAACAATGCTAATCATGCAGACTTTGTGAGACAACCATTACTTTGGGGGGAAAAAAATGAGGATTTAGAACCGTACATTTTTGAACCTGAATATAACGAGGATGATCTAGTGCTTTTACAAATAAAATGTATTATTGTAATTATTAGTATTATAACACCAAAAGACCTCGGGGGCCCCACCGTTCCCTTCCCCATCAACAACAACGCTAATCATGCAGACTTTGTGAGACAACCATTACTTTAGGGGGAAAAAATGAGGATTTAGAACCGCATATTTTTGGCCCTGAATATAACGAGGATGATCTAGTGCTTTTACAAATAAAATCTATTATTATTATAACACCAAAAGACTTCGGGGGCCCCACCGTTCCCTTCCCCATCAACAACAATGCTAATCATGCAGACTTTGTGAGACAACCATTACTTTGGGGGGAAAAAAAACGAGGATTTAGAACCGTATATTTTTGAGCCTGAATATAACGAGGATGATCTAGTGCTTTTACAAATAAAATCTATTATTATTATAACACCAAAAGACTTCGGGGGCCCCACCGTTCCCTTCCCCATCAACAACAATGCTAATCATGCAGACTTTGTGAGACAACCATTACTTTGGGGGGAAAAAAAACGAGGATTTAGAACCGTATATTTTTGAGCCTGAATATAACGAGGATGATCTAGTGCTTTTACAAATAAAATCTATTATTATTATAATGATTATTATTATAACACCAAAAGACCTCGGGGGCCCCACCGTTCCCTTCCCCATCAACAACAATGCTAATCATGCAGACTTTGTGAGACAACCATTACTTTGGGGGGAAAAAATGAGTATTTAGAACCGTATATTTTGGAGCCTGAATATAACGAGGATGATCTAGTGCTTTTACAAATAAAATATATTATTATTATAATTATTATTATTCGGGGGCCCCACTGTTCCCTTCCCCATCAACAACGCTAATCATGCAGACTTTGTGAGACAACCATTATTTGGGGGAAAAAAATGAGGATTTAGAACCGTATATTTTTGAGCCTGAATATAACGAGGATGATCTAGTGCTTTTACAAATAAAATCTATTATTATTTTAATTATTATTATTATAACACCAACTTCGGGTGCCCCATCGTTCCCTTCCCCATCAACAACAATGCTAATCATGCAGACTTTGTGAAACAACCATTACTTTGGGGAAAAAAAACCGAGGATTTAGAACCGTATATTTTTGAGCCTGAATATAACGAGGATGATCTAGTGCTTTTACAAATAAAATCTATTATTATTATAACACCAAACGACTTCGGGGGCCCCACCGTTCCCTTCCCCATCAACAACAATGCTAATCATGCAGACTTTGTGAGACAACCATTACTTTGGGGGAAAAAATGAGTATTTAGAACCGTATATTTTTGAGCCTGAATATAACGAGGATGATCTAGTGCTTTTACAAATAAAATCTATTATTATTATAACACCAAAAGACTTCGGGGGCCCCACCGTTCCCTTCCCCATCAACAACAATGCTAATCATGCAGACTTTGTGAGACAACCATTACTTTGGGGGTGGAAAAATGAGGATTTATACCGTATATTTTTGAGCCTGAATATAACGAGGATGATCTAGTGCTTTTACAAATAAAATCTATTATTATTATAACACCAAAAGACTTCGGAGGCCCCACCGTTCACTTCCCCATCAACAACAATGCTAATCATGCAGATTTTGTGAGACAACCATTACTTTGGGGGAAAAAAATGAGGATTTAGAACCATATATTTTTGCGCCTGAATATAACGAGGATGATCTAGTGCTTTTACAAATAAAATCTATTCTTGTAATTATTATTATTATAACACCAAAAGACCTCGGGGGCCCCACCGTTCCCCTCCCCATCAACAACAATGCTAATCATGCATACTTAGTGAGACAACCATTACTTTGGGGGGGAAAAAAACGAGGATTTAGAACCGTATATTTTTGAGCCTGAATATAACGAGGATGATCTACAAGTTACTAAGTCTACTGTGGTACACTTTTTGACTACTTTATACCGGAATGATCCTTTCCATCTTTCACCTTTCCATCCTTTGTAACTGAGCTACTGTGTGGAACAATTTCCCTTGTGGATCAATAAAGTTTAAAAAGCTGCGTGCCGAACAGATCAAGCTTTCGTGAAACATTAAGTTAAAGTAGTCACACACACACGAGGTGTGGTGAAGTTACTCTCTGCGTTTGAACCATCCCCCTTGTTCCACCCCCTGGGAGGTGAGGGGAGCAGTGAGCAGCAGCGGTGGCCACGCCCGGGATTTTTTTTTTTGGGTGATTTAACCCCCAATTCCAACCCTTGATGCTGAGTGCCAAGCAGGGAGGTAATGGCTCCCATTTTTATAGTCTTTGGTATGACTCGGCCGGGGTTTGAACTCACGACCTACCCATCTCAGGGCGGACACTCTAACCACTAGGCCACTGAGCCGGTAAACAATCAGCTGGGAAAAAAAAAAAAAAAAAAACCTTGATGAGGGCCACTTTGTGTAAGGAAGGAGACTCGCTTTAAGACCCCCACGGCTCCGGGGTGACGCGTGATGACATCATAGGTCCATTACGGCGCACAAACAAGACAAGGTGTTGTCATTAAAAGGAGCGTGGCGAGGCTGAGAGCATTTTTACAAGCACTCAGGCGTGTCTGCCGGGCCCCCTGAACATGTTTTACGAGGTCCCAGTGAGCTCACACAGGTCGGGCTCAGGTGACCAACTCCACCAGAAAGGGACCCTTAAGTCAGAACCAGGGCGTTTGTGGAATGGAAACACAGTCTTCAGCATACTGGCACCGACTTTGTTGTGTGAGACGTCAACATTGGCATTACAAGCACATGGTTAGTTTAAAGTACCTGGTGAATATTATGTTGATGGTATAGCACAAGTAGAAATGTCACAAGTTGTACTAGTACTAGTATAGTACCGCCGTACTAATGAATCAAAAACGGTACTATACCCTGTTTGAAAAGTACCGTTTCACCATTTTTGTTTTGTTTTTTTACAGCCATGCCGGCGTGGTGACATTGCCCTCAGGTTAAGGTGCTTTAAGACGTGGCTAGCTGGCTAACGTCCATCTACAGTGTTTTAGCTACTTCTAAATCACTAATCCTGGCCTCCATGGCGACAAATAAAGGACGTTTCTTACAAGTATCATTATCACTGGAGGACATGGAATAGCTAAACATGCTTCACTACACACCGTAAGGAGGATACAATAGCTCACCGCCGTCACAATGTAAACAAACGTCATTGGTGGATCTACACCTGACATCCACTGTAATGATACCAAGTACAGGAGCGTATCTAGTCAATACTACTATGATTACTAACATCCATCCGCAGTCTGCGGTGTTTTAGCTACTTCTAAATCACTAATCCTGGCCTCCATGGCGACAAATGAAGTACGTTTCTTACAAGTATCATTATCACTGGAGGACGAGGACTAGCTAAACATGCTTCACTACACACCGTAGGAGGATACAATAGCTAAACAAATGCCATGGGTGGATCTACACCTGACATCCACTGTAATGATACCAAGTACAAGAGTGTATCTAGTCAATACTACTATGATTACATTGATATTTTTTTTCCTTATTTTAAAATGTATATTATGTTTATAAAGTCAGTAAATACGTCCCTGGACACATGAGGACTTTGAATATGACCAATGTATGATCCTGTAACTACTTGGTATCGGATCGATACCTAAATGTGTGGTATCATCCAAAACTAATGTAAAGTATCAAAGAAGAGAAGAATAAGTGATTATTACATTTTAACAGAAGTGTAGATAGAACATGTTAAAACAGAAAATAAGCAGATGTTAACAGTAAATGAACAAGTAGATTAATAATACATTTTTTACAGTTTGTCCCTCATAATGTGTACAAAATAATAGGTGTATAAATGACACAATATGTTACTGCATAGACTAATTAGGAGTCTTTGTTTGTTTACTTACTACTAAAAGACAAGTTGTCTAGTATGTTCACTATTTTATTTAACATCTGCTATATGATTTGCCTGAGAAGCTGTACAGGAAAAAAAAAAAAAAAAAAAGAGAAAAAAAATGAGGAAAAAAATTAAATAAAAAAAGAGAAAAAAAAAAAAAAAGGAAAATAAATAAATAAATAAAAAATATAATCAACTACATTATTTGCCTGGAAAAGCCAAAAAAATAAATAAAAATAAAAATAAAAATGAGAGAAAAAAAAATGTGTAAAAAAAAAAAAAAAAAAAAGAGGAAAAAAAAGAGGAAAAAAAAAAAAAAAAAGAACGAAAAAAAATAAAAAAAAAAATATATAATTACCTATATTATTTGCCTGAGAAGCTGGACAGGACAACAACAACAACAAAAAAAAAAAGAGGAAAAAAAATTTAATAAAAAAGAGAAAGAAAAAAAAAGAAGAAAAAAAAAAAGGAAAATAAATAAATAAATAAAAAACATAATCAACTATATTATTTGCCTGAGAAGCTGGACAGGACAAAAAATAAAATAAAATAAAAATGAGGAAATAAACTAAAATAAAAAAGAGTAAAAAAAAAAATGTGAAAAAAAAAAAAAAAGGAAAATAAATAAATAAATAATAGAATCAAATATTATTTTTTTGCCTGAGAAGCTGGAAAGGCCAAAAAAAAATGAGGAAAAAAATGAAATAAAAAAAGATAGAAAAAAAAAATAGGAAAAAAAATAAATAAATAAATAAAAAATATAATCAACTATATTATTTGCCTGAGAAGCTGGACAGGACAAAAAAATTAAAAAAGAGAAAAAAAAAGAGAAAAAAAAAAAAAAAGGAAAAAAAAAAAAAAAGGAAAATAAATAAATAAATAAAAAATATAATTACCTATATTATTTGCCTGAGAAGCTGGACAGGACAACAACAACAACAAAAAAACAAAACAAAAAAAAGAGGAAAAAAAATTTAATAAAAAAGAGAAAGAAAAAAAATGAGGATAAAAAAAAAGGAAAATAAAAAAATAAATAAAAAATATAATCAACTATATTATTTGCCTGAGAAGCTGGACAGGACAAAAAATAAAATAAAATAAAAATGAGGAAATAAACTAAAATAAAAAAGAGTAAAAAAAAAATGTGGGGAAAAAAAAAGAAAAAAAAAAAGGAAAATAAATAAATAAATAAATAAATAATAGAATCAAATATTATTTTTTGCCTGAGAAGCTGGAAAGGCCAAAAAAAAGGAAAAATTAATAAAATACAATAAAAAATAACCTTCCCCCATATTTTTTCCGCACTTTTACGTCTTTTATCTGGTGAACGTTCATTAGGTATTACACACACGCCTGCAGGCTCCTGATGTGAACACAGACTGTACATGCCAGCTTCATCAGGAGTTGAAGCCAAGGTGGCTCCATACGTCTCAGCCCCGCTTCCTTGGCCCGCTTCCAGGCTGTTTGCTCTCTTAAATGAAGGTAATGCTACAGACGGGCGGGATAAATTGCTTTTCTGCAAGCTCCATCTCATCACATCTCTCCCACGGGGCCTCCTCTCTGAAGGAAAACACAGCGCGGGAATAATTCACTTGCTTTGCCTTGGAGATACATGTTGATATCTGGGTGGATGAAGTGGAGATACATGTTGATATCTGGGTGGATGAAGTGGAAGATACATGTTGATATCTGGGTGGATGTAACTAAGCTACAAGTTACTCTCCATTAAATGTAGCTAATCTACAAATTACTCTCCATTAAATGTAGCTAAACTACAACTTACTCTCCATTAAATGTAACTAATCTACAAGTTACTCTCCATTAAAGGTATCTAATCTACAAATTACTCTCCATTAAATGTAACTAATCTACAAGTTACTCTCCATTAAATGTAGCTAATCTACAAATTACTCTCCATTAAATGTAGCTAAACTACAAGTTACACTCCATTAAATGTAACTAATCTACAAGTTACTCTCCATTAAATGTAGCTAAGCTGCAAGTTACTCTCCATTTAATGTAGCTAAGATACAAGATACTCTCCATTAAATTTTAGCTAAGATACATGTTACTCTCCATTAAATGTAGCTAAGCTACAAGTTACTCTCCATTAAATGTAGCTAAGCTGCAAGTTACTCTCCATTAAATGTAGCTAAGATACAAGATACGCTCCATTAAATGTAGCTAAGCTACAAGTTACTCTCCATTAAATGTAACTAAACTACACATTACTCTCCATTAAATGTAACTAAACTGCAAGTTACTCTCCATTAAATGTAGCTAAGATACAAGTTACTCTCCATTAAATGTAACTAAACTACACATTACTCTCCATTAAATGTAACTAAACTGCAAGTTACTCTCCATTAAATGTAGCTAAGATACAAGATACTCTCCATTAAATGTAGCTAAGCTACAAGTTACTCACCATTAAATGTAACTAAGATACAAGTTACTCACCATTAAATGTAACTAAGATACAAGTTACTCCATTAAATGTAGCTAAGCTACATGTTACTCTCCATTAAATCTAGCTAAGCTACAAGTTACTCTCCATTAAATGTAGCTAAGCTGCAAGTTACTCTCCATTAAATGTAACTAAGATACACGTTACTCCATTAAATGTAACTAAGCTACAGGTAACTCTCCATCAAATGTAACTAAGATACAAGTTACGCTCCATTAAATTTAGCTAAGCTACAAGTTACTCTCCATTAAATGTAAATAAGAAACAAGTTACTCCTTTAAATGTAGCTAAGCTACATGTTGCTATCTGGGTGGATAAAGTGGAGATACATGTTGATATCTGGGTGGATGTAACTAAGTTACAAGTTACTCTCCATTAAATGTAACTAATCTACTAGTTACTCTTTATTAAATGTAGCTAATCTACAAGTTACTCTCCATTAAATGTAGCTAAACTACAAGTTACTCTCCATTAAATGTAACTAAGCTACAAGTTACTCTTCATTAAATGTAACTAATCTACAAGTTACTCTTTATTAAATGTAGCTAATCTACAAGTTCCTCTCCATTAAATGTAGCTAATCTACAAGTTCCTCTCCATTAAATGTAGCTAATCTACAAATTACTCTCCATTAAATGTAGCTAAACTACAAGTTACTCTCCGATAAATGTAGCCAAGCTACACATTACTCTCCATTAAATGTAACTAAACTGCAAGTTACTCTCCGTTAAATGTAGCTAAGCTACAAGTTACTCTCCATTAAATGTAGCTAAGCTACAAGTTACTCTCCATTAAATGTAGCTAAGCTGCAAGTTACTCTCCATTAAATGTAACTAAGATACAAGTTACTCCATTAAATGTAGCTAAGCTACAAGTTACTCTCCATTAAATGTAACTAAACTACAAGTTACTCTCCATTAAATGTAGCTAAGCTACAAGTTACTCTCCATTAAATGTAGCTAAGCTACAAGTTACTCTCCATTAAATGTAGCTAAGCTGCAAGTTACTCTCCATTAAATGTAACTAAGATACAAGTTACTCCATTAAATGTAGCTAAGCTACAAGTTACTCTCCATTAAATGTAGCTAAACTACAAGTTACTCTCTATTAAATGTAACTAAGCTACAAGTTACTCTCCGATAAATGAAGCCAAGCTACACGTTACTCTCCATTAAATGTAACTAAGCTGCAAGTTACTCTCCATTAAATGTAACTAAGATACAAGTCACTCAATTAAATGTAACTAAACTACAGGTTACTCTCCATTAAATGTGACTAGGATACAAGTTACGCTCCATTAAATGTAGCTAAGCTACATGTTACTCCATTAAATGTAAATAAGAAACAAGTTACTCCATTAAATGTAGCTAAGCTACATGTTGCTATCTGGGTGGAGAAAGTGGAGATATATGTTGATATCTGGGTGGATGTAACTAAGTTACAAGTTACTCTCCATTAAATGTAACTAAGATACAAGTTACTCCATTAAATGTAACTAAGCTACAAGTTACTCTCCATTAAATGTAACTAAGATACAAGTTACTCCATTAAATGTAACTAAGCTACAAGTTACTCTCCGATAAATGTAGCCAAGCTACACGTTACTCTCCATTAAATGTAGCTAAGCTATTTATTTAATTTGGCTTTTCTTTGGCCCACCCCTATAATGTTATTCAAGTTCTCTACCTACAGTAAAAAAAAACAGCATCTATCTATATCTTGACAAAAAAAAACACAGCGTCAATTGCTATGTAGAGTGGCACTTTCCATCATTTTCAGCAGACTGCATTGCAAAATGATTACCCCGGCCCCCTTCCTCTCGTGCGAGACCCACCCAGGAATAGGGCCATATGAATCCCCTCCCTACTGTAGCTACATGGGTCTAAAAGTAGCCCAAGCTCCAGGAAAAGGTAGTTAAGCCACGTAGCTTAGCCACATGTAGCCAGTTACTGCTTATTCCAGAATAAAAATGCAGTATTTTCTCATCGCAGGCGTGAGGTGTGCGCATTTAAAGGTTACCTTCCCGTGCAAAAGCAACGTGCTGCTTTGCTCAGCACAGGAAATCAATCCACCGATCCCACAGAAATCAAACATATCCACCCTCGTATGCAGAAAGGTCGGCGGATCAGATGCTGTAGGGCGTAGGATGCAGCACCGACTCACGCAAACAAAGGACGCTCCACCTTACAATGTTGTCTAATTACCACCATTTCACAGGAAATTCTGGACAACAGCAAAAACTAACGAGCGCTTCACTTTTGCTCCCATTGGAGATGTAATAACGTCTCATTTAGCAACAAAGACACCACTAAGGAGCGTTCTTGAATGTTCTTCATTAAGTGGGTGTTAGACTACGCGGTAGGCTATATGCCGGCAGCTACACAACAGCTAAGCTCACGATAGCAGCAAGCTAGTCATATGTAATAAGTGTGTGATGTTACAGTCCAATACACATTTGTCAATATAAACAGGAATCAAATAATCATAGTTGCATGTTTGTAAACTCTCCGAGGCAAAAAGGGAATAAAAAGTATCCAGTTTTCATGAACTTAACTAACCAAAATAAAAACAATTACCATTCCACTTTAACTTAAAGACAGAACAAGGGCATTCCAGGTGGTTAATGTTAAATACTTTAGTGTGTTTCATACCCAACATTGTTTTCTGTTGGCATCATTTTACTTGATTTTGTGCAAGTCATACATGGTGGTGATACGCGCTCCTTGGGCTTGTGGAGGCGGACCTGTGTTCTTGGCAAACACCTCAGGTGACCACTCGTACTCACGCAAGACACACACTGCATCGTTCAGTTTTAATGTGTACCTCTACTTGCTAAATATAGTAAATGTAAGTATGTTGAACCGCATTAAAACTTGCCATTCGTTATACACACATACACAGACATGTATATATGTATATGTGTATGTATACACATATAGGTATATATGTATGTATTTGTGTGTATATATATATATATATATATATATATATATATATATATATATATATATATATATATATATATATATATATATATATATATATATATGTATGTATACACATATAGGTATATATGTATGTATTTGTGTATATATATATATATATATGTGTATGTATACATATATATATATATATATATATATATATATATATATATATACACATATGTACATATACATACATACATATATATATTTATACACACATATAAATATGTATATGTGTATACATACATATATATGTATACATGTATACATACATATATATATATATATATATACATATATATATTTATACACACATATAAATATGTATATGTGTATACAAACATATATATGTGTATATATATATATATATATATATATATATATATATATATATATATATATATATATGTATACTGTATGTATATATACATATATATATATGTATATATACATATATATATATATATACATGCATAAAAATATACATATATGTATATATACATATATATATATACATGCATAAATATATATATACATACATATATATATACATGCATAAATATATATATACATACATATATATATATATATATATACATACATATGTATATATATATATATATATATATATATGTGTGTGTGTATACTGTATGTATATATATATATATATATATATATATATATATATGTATATGCAGTGACCATATATGCATGATTAGCACTCCAACAAGTCAATAAAATCAATAAATTTCAACTTTGTGCATTCACGCACAGTATAAAATGTTTGGTGGACAAAATGTATACTGTATGTATATATACATATATATATATGTATATATACATATATATATACATGCATAAATATATACATATATGTATATATACATATATATATACATGCATAAATATATATACACATATTGATATATATATATATATATACATATATATATACATGCATAAATATATATATATACATACATATGTATATATATATATATATATATATATATATACATATATATGTGTATACTGTATGTATATATATATATATATATATATATATATATATATATATACATATATATATATATATATATATATATATATATATATATATATATATATATATATATATATATATATATATATATATATATATATATATATGTATATATATGCAGTGACCATATATGCATGATTAGCACTCCAACAAGTCGATAACATCAACAAAGTTCACCTTTGTGCATTCACGCACAGTATAAAATGTTTGGTGGACAAAATGAGACAAAGAAGGAGTGGCGTAAAACACGTCTTTCTGTGGCAGCGTCGGAGAAAGTTGTACATGTAAACAAACTACAGTGAGTTCATGACGTTATTGCAACTTGTAGAGAACAAAGAAGACAGCAGACAATAACATAATTTGTTTCCTGGAAGTAAAATATTATTTTCACTTATTTATGTTGCAAAATGCGAACTTTTTTTTTGGAAGTCAAGGAAATATTTTCGAGAGTTTTTTGTTGGGAGCCCGCAGGCATCCTAGTGGATATTATTACATATTCTTCAATAAATGTTCAACTCCATTGAGATGAATTCATAAATATGGATTGCAACTTTTATTTTCATCGCCATGTTTAAAAGGCATTTAAGGCTGCAACAATCAGCTAAATGACCATGGAAGGACTACAAAAAAAAACATTATTGTTCAATTTTGTAATGGAAAAAGATATCTAGTAACATTTGATTATTTCTCACTCATGTCTTGTTTGTGTGTCATCAAGGTAAAGTGCGCCGGGTTGCTGCAGTAAATATACTTATTTATTTACATTTAGACACTTAAGAGCTGTTATTTCAACGCTCACACAGTAATAACCAGTGAAAGATTCATTCGCTTGCCAGTAAATTATTGAGAGGGAGAATTTAATCAAAGCCTTGTAATTTCTTTTTGATGGAAGGTAACGCGGTCGGGACAATAAAAATCACACAAACAGATTGTTGATTGCAAACTTAATTCCCTCACCAAGTAAGAGAGGGGAAAAAAGCAAAGTGATTATTTCAGATGGATTGACACAGAACACGACGTCCATGTAGCTTCACTCTGCATTCATTATCCACTCAGGCAGGAAACACGATAAAGCTTTAATGCTTTCCAGGGTTTACTCGGAGTACTAGGAACATACTACGTTATCTTTGCACGGAACTAGTTTTCTCTTTCTATTTGTAAAATAGTAAAAACATTTAGCCAAAACCACAACATGTCGGGAAACGTTGCAACACAAAACGTCATAACGACAAATGTCGTAGCAAGAAATGTCGTAACAACAAAAGTCATAACAACAAATGTAACACGAAACGTCGTAACACAAAATATCGTAACAACAAAAGTCCTAATATGAAAGGTAATACGAAAGGTCATAACAAATGTCGTAACACGAAACATTGTTACACAAAACATCGTAACAGCAACTGTCGTAACAACTGTCCTAACAACAAATGTCCAAACAACAAATGTTCTAACAACAAAATGTCGTAACAACAAATGTCGTAGCAACAAATGTAACACGAAACGTCGTAACACAAAATATCGTAACAACAAAAGTCCTAACATGAAAGGCAACACGAAACGTCATAACAAATGTCGTAACACGAAACATTGTTACACAAAACATCGTAACAGCAACTGTCGTAACAACTGTCCTAACAACAAATGTCCAAACAACAAATGTTCTAACAACAAAATGTCATAACAACAAATGTCGTAACAGCATATGTCGTAACAACAAATGGTGTAACACAAAATGTCGTAACACGGAATGTCGCAACAACGAAACGTCTTATCAAATGTTGTAACAAATGTAACAAATGCCGTAACGCGAAATATCGTAACAACAAAAGTCCTAACATGAAAGGTTACATGAAACGTCATAACAAATGTCGTAACACGAAACATTGTTGCACAAAACGTCGTAACAACAACTGTCGTAACAACTCTCCTAACAACAAATGTCCAAGCAACAAATGTTCTAACAACAAATGTCGTAACAACAAATGTCGTAACACAAAATGTCGTAACAGCAAAAGTCGTAGCAACAAATGTAACACGAAACGTCGTAACACAAAATATCGTAACAACAAAAGTCCTAACATGAAAGGTAACACGACACGTCATAACAAATGTCGTAACACGAAACATTGTTGCACAAAACGTCGTAACAACAACTGTCGTAACAACTCTCCTAACAACAAATGTCCAAGCAACAAATGTTCTAACAACAAATGTCGTAACAACAAATGTCGTAACAGCAAATGTCGTAACAACAAATGGTGTAACACAAAATGTCGTAACACGGAATGTCGTAACAACGAAACGTCCTATCAAATATTTTAAGATTTTTTTTTTTTACAAATGCTGCAACACAAAATATCGTAACAACAAAAGTCCTAACATGAAAGGTAATACGAAACGTCATAACAAATGTCGTAACACGAAACATTGTTACACAAAACATCGTAACAGCAACTGTCGTAACAACTGTCCTAACAACAAATGTCCAAACAACAAATGTTCTGACAACAAAATGTCGTAACAACAAATGTCGTAACACGAAATGTCGCAACACAAAATGTTGTAACAACAAAAGTCGTAACAACAAATGTAACACGAAACGTCTTATCAAATATTTTAAGACATTTTTTTTTTACAAATGCCGTAACACAAAATATTGTAACAACAAAAGTCCTAATATGAAAGGTAATACGAAACGTCATAACAAATGTCGTAACACGAAACATTGTTACACAAAACATCGTCACAGCAACTGTCGTAACAACTGTCCTAACAACAAATGTCCAAACAACAAATGTTCTAACAACAAAATGTCGTAGCAACAAATGTCGTAACACAAAATTTTGTAACAACAAAAGTCGTAACAACAAATGTAACACGAAACGTCGTAACACAAAATATCGTAACAACAAAAGTCCTAACATGAAAGGTAACACGAAACGTCAAAACAAATGTCGTAACACGAAACATTGTTACACAAAACATCGTAACAGCAACTGTCGTAACAACTGTCCTAACAACAAATGTCCAAACAACAAATGTTCTAACAACAAAATGTCATAACAACAAATGTCGTAACAGCATATGTCGTAACAACACATGGTGTCACACAAAATGTCGTAACACGGAATGTCGCAACAACGAAACGTCTTATCAAATGTTGTAACAAATGTAACAAATGCCGTAACGCGAAATATCGTAACAACAAAAGTCCTAACATGAAAGGTTACATGAAACGTCATAACAAATGTCGTAACACGAAACATTGTTGCACAAAACGTCGTAACAACAACTGTCGTAACAACTCTCCTAACAACAAATGTCCAAGCAACAAATGTTCTAACAACAAATGTCGTAACAACAAATGTCGTAACAGCAAATGTCGTAACAACAAATGTTGTAACACAAAATGTCATAACAACAAAAGTCGTAACAACAAATGTAACACGAAACGTCGTAACACAAAATATCGTAACAACAAAAGTCCTAACATGAAAGGTAATACGAAACGTCATAACAAATGTCGTAACACGGAACATTGTTACACAAAACATCGTAACAGCAACTGTCGTAACAACTGTCCTAACAACAAATGTCCAAACAACAAATGTTCTAACAACAAAATGTCGTAGCAACAAATGTCGTAACACAAAATGTCGTAGCAACAAATGTCGTAACACAAAATGTCGTAATAACAAAAGTCGTAACAACAAATGTAACACAAAACGTCGTAACACAAAATATCGTAACAAGAAAAATCCTAACATGAAAGGTAATTCGAAACGTCATAACAAATGTCGTAACACGAAACATTGTTACACAAAACATCGTAACAGCAACTGTCGTAACAACTGTCCTAACAACAAATGTCGAAACAACAAATGTTCTAACAACAAAATGTCGTAACAACAAATGTCGTAACACAAAATGTCATAGCAACAAATGTCGTAACACAAAATGTCGTAACAACAAAAGTCGTAACAACAAATGTAACACGAAACGTCGTAACACAAAATATGGTAACAACAAAAGTCCTAACATGAAAGGCAATACGAAACGTCATAACAAATGTCGTAACACGAAACATTGTTACACAAAACATCGTAACAGCAACTGTCGTAACAACTGTCCTAGCAACAAATGTCCAAACAACAAATGTTCTGACAACAAAATGTCGTAACAACAAATATCGTAACACGAAATTTTGTAACACAAAATGTCGTAACACGAAATGTCGCAACACAAAATGTCGTAACAACAAAAGTCACGAAACGAACGAAACGTCATCAAATATTTTAACACATTTTTTTTTACAAATGCCGTAACACAAAATATCGTAACAACAAAAGTCCTAACATGAAAGGTAATACAAAACGTCATAACAAATGTCGTAACACGAAACATTGTTACACAAAACATTGTAACAGCAACTGTCGTAACAACTGTCCTAACAACAAATATCCAAACAACAAATGTTCTAACAACAAAATGTCGTAGCAACAAATGTCGTAACACAAAATGTCGTAACAACAAAAGCGGTAACAACAAATGTTACACGAAACGTCGTAACACAAAATATCGTAACAACAAAAGTCCTAATATGAAAGGTAATACGAAACGTCATAACAAATGTCGTAACACGAAACATTGTTACACAAAACATCGTAACAGCAACTGTCGTAACAACTGTCCTAACAACAAATGTCCAAACAACAAATGTTCTAACAACAAAATGTCGTAACAACAAATGTCGTAACACAAAATGTCGTAACAACAAATGTCGTAACACAAAATGTCGTAACAACAAAAGTCGTAACAACAAATGTAACACGAAACGTCGTAACACAAAATATCGTAACAACAAAAGTCCTAACATGAAAGGTAACACGAAACGTCATAACAAATGTCGTAACACGAAACATTGTTGCACAAAACGTCGTAACAACAACTGTCGTAACAACAACTGTCGTAACAACTCTCCTAACAACAAATGTCCAAGCAACAAATGTTCTAACAACAAATGTCGTAACAACAAATGTCGTAACAGAAAATGTTGTAACAACAAATGTTGTAACACAAAATGTCATAACAACAAAAGTCGTAACAACAAATGTAACACGAAACGTCGTAACACAAAATATCGTAACAACAAAAGTCCTAACATGAAAGGTAATACGAAACGTCATAACAAATGTCGTAACACGAAACATTGTTACACAAAACATCGTAACAGCAACTGTCGTAACAACTGTCCTAACAACAAATGTCCAAGCAACAAATGTTCTAACAACAAATATCGTAACAACAAATGTTGTAACAGCAAATGTCGTAACAACAAATGTTGTAACACAAAATGTCGTAACACGGAATGTCGTAACAACGAAACGTCTTATCAAATATTTTAAGATTTTTTTTTTTTACAAATGCTGCAACACAAAATATCGTAACAACAAAAGTCCTAACATGAAAGGTAACACGACACGTCATAATAAATGTCGTAACATGAAACATTGTTGCACAAAACGTCGTAACAACAACTGTCGTAACAACTGTCCTAACAACAAATGTTCTAAAAACAAAATGTCGTAACAACAAATGGCGTAACACAAAATTTTGTAACACGAAATGTCGTAACACAAAATGTCGCAACACGAAATGTCGCAACAACAAAAGTCGTAACAACAAATGTAACACGAAACGTCTTATCAAATATTTTAACACATTTTTTTTTACAAATGCCGTAACACAAAACATCGTAACAACAAAAGTCATGAAAGGTAACACGAAACGTCATAACAAATGTCGTAACACAAAACATTGTTGCACAAAACGTCGTAACAACAACTGTCGTAACAACTCTCCTAACAACAAATGTCCAAGCAACAAATGTTCTAACAACAAATGTCGTAACAACAAATGCCGTTACAGCAAATGTCGTAACAACAAATGGTGTAACACAAAATGTCGTAACACGGAATGTCGTAAAAACGAAACGTCTTATCAAATATTTTAAGACATTTTTTTTTTACAAATGCTGTAACACAAAATATTGTAACAACAAAAGTCCTAACATGAAAGGTAACACGGAACGTCATAACAAATGTCGTAACACGAAACATTGTTGCACAAAACGTCGTAACAACAACTGTCGTAACAACTGTCCTAACAACAAATGTCCAAACAACAAATGTTGTAACAACAAAATGTCGTAACAACAAATGTCGTAACACGAAATTTTGTAACACGAAATGTGGTAACACGAAATGTCGCAACACAAAATGTCGTAACAACAAAAGTCGTAACAACAAATGTAACACGAAACGTCTTATCAAATATTTTAAGATTTTTTTTTTACAAATGCTGCAACACAAAATATCGTAACAACAAAAGTCCTAACATGAAAGGTAACACAGAAAGTCATAACAAATGTCGTAACACGAAACATTGTTGCACAAAACGTCGTAACAACAACTGTCGTAACAACTCTCCTAACAACAAATGACCAAGCAACAAATGTTCTAACAACAAATGTTGTAACAGCAAATGTCGTAACAGCAAATGTCGTAACAACAAATGTTGTAACACAAAATTTCATAACACGGAATGTCGTAACAACGAAACGTCTTAACAAATGTTGTAACAAATGTAACAAATGCCGTAACACGAAATATCGTAACAACAAAAGTCCTAACATGAAACGTTACACGAAACGTCATAACAAATGTCAAAACATGAAACATCATAACACAAAAGGTCGTAAAAACCTCTGTCGTAACAACTGTCTTGACAACTGTCCTAACAACACATGTCGTAACAACAAATATCGTAACAACAAATGTCGTAACACGAAATGTTGTATCAACGAAATGTCGTAACACAAAATGTCGTAACAACAAAAGCCGTAACAACAAATGTACCACAAAACGTCTTATCAAATGTTGTGACAAATGCAACAAATGCCGTAACATGAAATATCGTAACAACAAAAGTCCTAACATGAAACAAATGTCATAACAACAAATGTCGAACAACACATTCCGTAACAACAAATGACGTAACAACAAAAATCATAACAACAAATGTAACACGAAACGTCTTATCAAATGTTGTAACAAATGCCGTCACAACAAATAACACATAATGCCGTAACACGAAATATCGTAAGAACAAAAGTCCTAAACGTAACACGAAACGTCATAACAAATGTTGTAACATGAAACATTGTAACACAAATCGTCGTAAAAACCACTGTCGTAACAACCACTGTCTTAACAACTTTCCTAACAACACATGTCGTAACAACAAATGTTGTAACAACAAATATTGTAACAAAAAATGTTGTAACACGAAATTCCGTAACACAAAATGTCGTAACAACAAAAGTCGTAACAACAAATGTAACACTAAACGTCTCATCAAATGTTGTAACAAATGCCGTAACAACAAATAACACAAAATGCCGTAACACGACATATCGTAACAACAAAAGTCCTAACATGAAACGTAACACGAAACGTCATAACAAATGTCGTAACATGAAACATCGTAACACAAAACGTCGAAAAAACCACAGTCGTAACAACAAAAGTCGTAACAACAAATGTAACACTAAACGTAACACTAAACGTCTCATCAAATGTTGTAACAAATGCCGTAACAACAAACAACACAAAATGCCGTAACACGACATATCGTAACAACAAAAGTCCTAACATGAAACGTAACACGAAACGTCATAACAAATGTCGTAACATGAAACATCGTAACACAAAACGTCGTAAAAACCACTGTCGTAACAACCACTGTCTTAACAACTGTCCTAACAACAAATGTCCTAACAACAAATGTCCTAACAACACATTTCGTAACAACAAATGTCGTAACAACAAATGTAACACGAAACGTCTTATCAAATGTTGTAACAAATGCCGTAACAACAAATAACACACAATGCCGTAACACTAAAAGTTGTAACAACAAAAGTCTTAACATGAAACGTAACACAAAACGTCACAACAAATGTTGTAACAACAAATGTTGTAACACAAAATGTCGTAGCACAAAATGTCGTAACAACAAAAGTCTTATCAAATGTTGTAACAAATGCCGTAACAACAAATAACACAAAATGCCGTAACACGACATATCGTAACAACAAAAGTCCTAACATGAAACATCGTAACACAAAACTCGAAAAAACCACAGTCGTAACAACCACTGTCCTAACAACAAATGTCCTAACAACACATTTCGTAACAACAAATGTCCTAAAAACAAATGTAACACGAAACGTCTTATCAAATGTTGTAACAAATGCCGTAACAACAAATAACACACAATGCCGTAACACTAAATGTAACAACAAAAGTCTTAACATGAAACGTAACACAAAACGTCACAACAAATGTCGTAACATGAAACATCGTAACACAAAACGTCGAAAAAACCACAGTCGTAACAACAAAAGTCGTAACAACAAATGTAACACTAAACGTCTCATCAAATGTTGTAACAAATGCCGTAACAACAAACAACACAAAATGCCGTAACACGACATATCGTAACAACAAAAGTCCTAACATGAAACGTAACACGAAACGTCATAACAAATGTCGTAACATGAAACATCGTAACACAAAACGTCGAAAAAAACCACAGTCGTAACAACCACTGTCTTAACAACTTTCCTAACAACACATGTCGTAACAACAAATGTTGTAACAACAAATATTGTAACAACAAATGTTGTAACAACAAATGTTGTAACACGAAATGTCTTAACACAAAATGTCGTAACAACAAAAGTCGTAACAACAAATGTAACACTAAACATCTTATCAAATGTTGTAACAAATGCCGTAACAACAAAAAACACAAAATGCCGTAACACGACATATCGTAACAACAAAAGTCCTAACATGAAACGTAACACGAAACGTCATAACAAATGTCGTAACATGAAACATCGTAACACAAAACGTCGAAAAAACCACAGTCGTAACAACAAAAGTCGTAACAACAAATGTAACACTAAACGTCTTATCAAATGTTGTAACAAATGCCTTAACAACAAACAACACAAAATGCCGTGACACGACATATCGTAACAACAAAAGTCCTAACATGAAACGTAACACGGAATGTCATAACAAATGTCGTAACATGAAACATCGTAACACAAAACGTCGTAAAAACCACTGTCTTAACAACTGTCCTAACAACAAATGTCCTAACAACACATTTCGTAACAACAAATGTTGTAACAACAAATGTTGTAACAACAAATGTTGTAACACGAAATGTCTTAACACAAAATGTCGTAACAACAAAAGTCGTAACAACAAATGTAACACTGAACGTCTCATCAAATGTTGTAACAAATGCCGTAACAACAAATAACACAAAATGCCGTAACACGACATATCGTAACAACAAAAGTCCTAAAATGAAACGTAACACGAAACGTCATAACAAATGTCGTAACATGAAACATCGCAACGCAAAACGTCGAAAAAACCACAGTCGTAACAACCACTGTCGTAACAACCACTGTCTTAACAACTGTCCTAACAACAAAGGTCCTAACAACACATTTCGTAACAACAAATGTCGTAACAACAAATGTAACACGAAACGTCTTATCAAATGTTGCAACAAATGCCGTAACAACAAATAACGCACAATGCCGTAACACTAAATGTTGTAACAACAAAAGTCTTAACATGAAACGTAGCACAAAACGTCATAACAAATGTCGTAACATGAAACATCGTAACACAAAACGTCGTAAAAACCACTGCCGTAACAACCACTGTCTTAACAACTGTCCTAACAACAAATGTCCTAACAACACATTTCGTAACAACAAATGTCGCAACAACAAATGTAACACGAAACGTCAGATCAAATGTTGTAACAAATGCCGCAACAACAAATAACACACAATGCCGTAACACTAAATATCGTAACAACAAAAGTCTTAACATGAAACGTAACACAAAACGTCACAACAAATGTCGTAACATGAAACATCGTAACACAAAACGTCGAAAAAACCACAGTCGTAACAACAAAGGTCGTAACAACAAATGTAACACTAAACGTCTTATCAAATGTTGTAACAAATGCCTTAACAACAAACAACACAAAATGCCGTGACACGACATATCGTAACAACAAAAGTCCTAACATGAAACGTAACACGAAATGTCATAACAAATGTCGTAACATGAAACATCGTAACACAAAACGTCGTAAAAACCACTGTCTTAACAACTGTCCTAACAACAAATGTCCTAACAACACATTTCGTAACAACAAATGTCGTAACAACAAATGTAACACGAAACGTCTTATCAAATGTTGTAACAAATGCCGTAACAACAAAAAAACACCAAATGCCGTAACACGACATATCGTAACAACAAAAGTCCTAACATGAAACGTAACACGAAACGTCATAACAAATGTCGTAACATGAAACATCGCAACGCAAAACGTCAAAAAAACCACAGTCGTAACAACCACTGTCTTAACAACTGTCCTAACAACAAATGTCATAACAACAAATGTCGAACAACACATTCCGTAACAACAAATGCCGTAACACTAAATGTTGTAACAACAAAAGTCTTAACATGAAACGTAACACAAAACGTCACAACAAATGTCGTAACATGAAACATTGTAGCAAAAAACGTCGTAAAAACCAATATTTTTTTTTGTGTCCATATCCGAACGGAATGGAAAGCGAGGCGTTCTGTGTTGGGATGTCAGAAAGCGAGCCGCAGACAGACACTAACTTGTTGTGGGTGAAATCACAGAATATTTGCTATGAACGCAAAGCGAAGCTGTTCACACGGATGATCATTTTTTCCCCCGCCCAGGGTGGTCCTCGCCATCCTTTTCCGTCGCTTTCGCCCCCAGAATTCTAAACATAACTTCCGTCCGCTTCCGGAAATGCATTAGCTACCCCGTGGTCCAATTTCAAGGCCAGGCAGAGGCAGCTTCTGAGTGTAGAAAAGTGTTGTCCATCTTTTGAGTTCTCCCGTTGCTTGCCGGCTCTGCTCTCTGGAGCATCGGAGTTTCTCAGGGCTTCAAAAAAAAAGCCTTTTTTTCCCCTTCTTCTTCCGACTGAGTAATGGGAGCGGCAGTCAATCAAAGAACCGTTTCAAAAAAAAAAGGTGCCGCTTTGTTTTCACGCCCGCCTCCCACAAGTCCCTGGGAGGCTGGCACCTGTCAGGCTGCCGCAGCATCTAGTGCCAGTCACCCCCCGACCCCGGGGTCCCGCGGCAGATGGAGTGGTTAACTCCTCAGCTGTCGAGAAGTGAGGTCATTTCATTCCCCCGTTTAACAAATCGAGCTATTTTGTGCTTGAGCGTTACGAATAAAAAAACAGCGGAATTCTGGAGTTTTTGCTGATATTTGACATTTATTGTTTTGAGTGGGCCAAATGCTAAAAGTTTTTTTTCAAACACTTTCTTTAAGGTCATGTGTGCTTCAAACGTATAATGAGGGGCGTCATGATCCCATTATGGGACATCAATGTGAAGAAAACCAGTATCGGACGTTTTTAACTTGCACGTAAAATGTCCAATATAAGCAAACTTATCAAAAATGTATGAAAATGGAAAAAAGATGAGGGAAATTTTTTTTTTTTAATTTGAATATGGTTTGTGTAGGAGGACAAACCTTCCTAATTGTTAGAAATCTCACTAATTATGTAAAACATACTTCACTGATGAGAGAATTTTGCGGTCCTTGAACTCACCGTAGTTTGTTTACATGTGCAACTTTCTCCGAGGCCGCCACAGAAAGACGTGTCGTACGCCACTCCTTCTTTGTCCCATTTTGTCCACCAAACCTTTTATACTGTGCGTGAATGCACTTTGTTGATGTTATCGACTTGTTTGGAGTGCCAATCAGACATATTTGGTCAGTGCTAACCGATGCTAACATGCTATTTAGGCTAGCTGTATGTCCATATTGCGTCATTATGCTTTCTTTGTTTATATTTGAGCTCATTTAATTTCCTTTATGTCCTGTGTGTATTTAATTTATATTTGAATGTCTCATGACAAATTATCTGTATGTAATATTGGCTGCGTTTCTGATAGTTGTCAGTGCGCCACGTTGTTCCAGACCACAGCGAAAATTACTTTTTTGTTCCAGACCACAGCAATTACCGCCATGCTGTTCCAGACCACAGCAAATGTTACCCAGCTTGCAGAGATTGTAATAAGTCCATTAGAAGAAGACAACCTGTCGTTTCCTTTAACTTGGACACACACATATATACCTACATACATCTATACCTACCTACCTTATTATGAACACAAAATGTTTATATTTATGTCAGTATATGATGGTTAGTATAAATTACCCCACATTTCCTGTTAATCTGCATTAATTCCCATATATTCCCATTAATTCCCATTGATTCCCATATATTCCTATTAATTCCCATATATTCCTATTAATTCCCATATATTACCATTAATTCCCATATAATCCCATTAATTCCCATATATTCCCATTAATTCCCAAATATTCCCATTAATTCCCATATATTCCCATTAATTCCCATATATTCCCATTAATTCCCATTAATTCCCATTGATTCCCATATATTCCCATTAATTCCCATGGACAGTGTCCAACTTTGAATAATTAGAAAATGGTCAATATTTCCAAACTTCTCGAGCTTAACTTCCTGTGGTAAATTTCCGGAAACTTTCCCACCCCTTTGCAACCCACAAAATGTTTATATGTATGTCAGTATATGATGGTTAGTATAAATTACCCCAAGTTTCCTGTTAATTTTTATTAATTCCAATTATTCCCTTTAATTCCCATATATTCCCATCAATTCCCAAATATTCCCATTACTTCCCATATATTCCCATTAATTCCACATATTCTCATTAATTCCCATACATTCCCATTAATTCCCATATATTCACATATATTCCCATTAATTCCCAAATATTCCCATATATTCCCATTAATTCCCAAATATTCCCATATATTCCCATTAATTCCCATTGATTCCCATATATTCCCATTAATTCCCATATATTCCCATTAATTCCCACATATTCCCATTAATTCCCATATATTCCCATTAATTCCCATATATTCCCATTAATTCTCATATATTCCCATTAATTCCCATATATTCCCATTAATTCCCAAATATTCCAATATATATCCCAATAATTTCCAAATATTCCCATATATTGCCATTAATTCCCATTAATTCCCATTAATTCCCATTAATTCCCATGGACAGTGTCCAACTTTGAATAATCAGAAAATGGTCAATATTTCCAAACTTCTCGAGCTTAACTTCCCGTGGTAAATTTCCGGAAACTTTCCCACCCCTTTGCAACCCACAAAATGTTTATATGTATGTCAGTATATGATGGTTAGTATAAATTACCCCAAATTTCCTGTTAATTTCCATTAATTCCAATTATTCCCTTTAATTCCCATGTATTCCCATTAATTCCCAAATATTCCCATTAATTCCCATATATTCACATATATTCCCATTCATTCCCAAATATTCCCATATATTCCCATTAATTCCCATATATTCCCATTAATTCTCATATATTCCCATTAATTCCCATATATTCACATATATTCCCATTAATTCCCAAATATTCCCATATATTCCCATTAATTCCCATATATTCCCATTAATTCTCATATATTCCCATTAATTCCCATATATTCAGATATATTCCCATTAATTCCCAAATATTCCCATATATTCCCATTAATTCCCAAATATTCCCATATATTCCCATATATTCCCATTAATTCCCAGTCATACCAAAGACTATAAAAATGGGACCCATTACCTCCCTGCTTGACACTCAATCAAGGGTTGGGATTGGGGGTTAAATCACCAAAAATGATTCCCGGTCGCGGCCAACGCTGCTGCTCACTGCTCCCCTCACCTCCCAGGGGGTGATCAAGGGTGATGGGTCAAATGCAGAGAATAATTTCGCCACACCTCCTGTGTGTGTGACAATCATTGGCACTTTAACTTTAACATAATATATTCCCATATATTCCCTTTAATGTCCATATATTCCCTTTAATTCCCATATATTTCCATTAATTCCCATGGACGGTGTCCAAATTTGAATAATCAAAAAATTTCCAAACTTCTCGAGCTTAACTTCCCGTGGTAAATTTCCGGAAACTTTTCCACCCCTTTGCAACCCACAAAATGTTTATATGTATGTCAGTATATGATGGTTAGTATAAATTACCCCAAATTTCCTGTTAATTTTTATTAATTCCAATTATTCCCTTTAATTCCCATATATTCCCATTAATTCCCAAATATTCCCATTAATTCCCATATATTCCCATTAATTCCCATATATTCCCATTAATTCCCATATATTCACATATATTCCCATTAATTCCCAAATATTCCCATATATTCCCATTAATTCCCATATATTCCCATTAATTCCCATTGATTCCCATATATTCCCATTAATTCCCATATATTCCCATTAATTCCCACATATTCCCATTAATTCCCACATATTCCCATTAATTCCCATATATTCCCATTAATTCCCATATATTCCCATTAATTCTCAAATATTCCCATTAATTCCCATATATTCACATCTATTCCCATTAATTCCCAAATATTCCCATATATTCCCATTAATTCCCAAATATTCCCATATATTCCCATTAATTCCCATTGATTCCCATATATTCCCATTAATTCCCATGGACGGTGTCCAACTTTGAATAATCAGAAAATGGTCAATATTTCCAAACTTCTCGAGCTTAACTTCCCGTGGTAAATTTCCGGAAACTTTTCCACCCCTTTGCAACCCACAAAATGTTTATATGTCTGTCAGTATATGATGGTTAGTATAAATTACCCCAAATATTCTGTTAATTTCCATTAATTCCAATTATTCCCTTTAATTCCCATGTATTCCCATTAATTCCCAAATATTCCCATTAATTCCCATATATTCACATATATTCCCATTAATTCCCAAATATTCCCATTAATTCCCATATATTCCCATTCATTCACATATATTCCCATTCATTTCCATTAATTCCCATATATTCCCATTAATTCCCATATATTCCCATTAATTCCCATATATTCAGATATATTCCCATTAATTCCCAAATATTCCCATATATTCCCATTAATTCCCAAATATTCCCATATATTCCCATATATTCTCATTAATTCCCAGTCATACCAAAGACTATAAAAATGGGACCCATTACCTCCCTGCTTGACACTCAATCAAGGGTTGGGATTGGGGGTTAAATCACCAAAAATGATTCCCGGGCGCGGCCACAGCTGCTGTTCACTGCTCCCCTCACCTCCCAGGGGGTGATCAAGGGTGATGGGTCAAATGCAGAGAATAATTTCGCCACACCTCGTGTGTGTGTGACAATAATTGGCACTTTAACTTTAACTTAATATATTCCCATATATTCCCTTTAATTCCAATATATTCCCATTAATTCCCATATATTCCCATATATTCCCATTAATTCCCAAATATTCCCATATATTCCCATTAATTCCCATGGACGGTGTCCAACTTTGAATAATCAGAAAATGGTCAATATTTCCAAACTTCTCGAGCTTAACTTCCCGTGGTAAATTTCCGGAAACTTTTCCACCCCTTTGCAACCCACAAAATGTTTATATGTATGTCAGTATATGATGGTTAGTATAAATTACCCCACATTTCCTGTTAATTTCCATTAATTCCAATGATTCCCTTTAATTCCCATATATTCCCATTAATTCCCAAATATTCCCATTAATTCCCATATATTCCCACTAATTCCCACATATTCCCATTAATTCCCATATATTCCCATTAATTCCCATATATTCCCATTAATTTCCATATATTCCCATTAATTCCCATACATTCCCATATATTCCCATTAATTCCCAAATATTCCCATATATTCCCATTAATTCCAAAATATTCCCATATATTCCCATTAATTCCCATTGATTCCCATATATTCCCATTAATTCCCATATATTCCCATTAATTCCCACATATTCCCATTAATTCCCACATATTCCCATTAATTCCCATATATTCCCATTAATTCCCATATATTCCCATTAATTCTCATATATTCCCATTAATTCCCATATATTCACATATATTCCCATTAATTCCCAAATATTCCCATATATTCCCATTAATTCCCATGGGCGGTGTCCAACTTTGAACAATCAAAAAATTTTCAATATTTCCAAACTTCTCGAGCTTAACTTCCCGTGGTAAATTTCCGGAAACTTTCCACCCCTTTGGCCACTCCTGCTATTTTTTTTTAGACTGCTTAGACAAAACAACACAAATAAAGAACGCTATTTTTATTTTATTTTTTATTTTTTTAATTGAGTGGCAACCGGCTTTAGCAAGGCAAAAGTCAGACATAGTCAAAGAAGTTGTGGTTTTGCAATAATAGATAGATAGATAGATAGAACACAAGGAGCACGTTGCCGTGGTCCTCGCCGCTCTCAGGGTTTATAGTCCCTGGTCACAGTCTTCGTGACCCTCCCATTAGGGCTCCATTACCAAAGGTCTATTAGAGTGCACGGCGTATAAGCGGGTAATTCATCCGGCTGCCGCCTTGTCGTACGGACAAACAAGTGTGTTGCTTTGAAGGCCTTGTTGAGTCATGAGTGAATAACGTTATTATGCCATTTAATGAACACACACTTGTATGTACACGGAAAAGTCCAGATTGCCGGCAATTGGATGCATGCGGTCCAGCGAGGGTCCGGTAATTAGTTCAATGGACCAAAGAGAAAAGCCTCTTAAAGGGACCACGCAACCAACATTGCACTAGAGTTGTACGGTATACTGGTTTATAGCTAACGTCCAGTGTTTTAGCTACTTCTAAATCACTAATCCTGGCCTCCATGGCGACAAATAAAGTGAGTTTCTTACAAGTATCATTCTACACATTGAGTCTATTGATAGGCTCCATTGGAAGCAGACTTTTGATCGCATTTATTTAATATTTAGAATGCAAAAAAAACCCAAAAACATCCATCATCATGTCTCTCATAATGATTGTGAACGATTCCCAAAAAAAGTACAGTTCCCCTTTATAAGGTGGACATTTATCCATGAAAATATAGAGAAGCTGGTCATGGTGTGTTTGACAAAGAATGACACACCATAGAAGTAAGGTAAGTAGGGTACTAGGGTATTATTATTACATTAATTTGTAAAACTAATGTAGTTGTTTGTAGTACATTGTACTGTATTGTCGCTGATACAATATTTGTGGTCTTAAAGTTTGTTTTTTAAAAGGCATGTTATTATTATTATTATTATTATTATTATTATTATTATTATTGTTTTTATTATTATTATTATTATTATTGTTTTTATTATTATTATTATTATTATCATTATTATTATTATTATTATTACTACATGTTAATGTGCTGTTTTGGTGGACTCCTTTCAAAAAGTAAATCAACGTTAAATATAGTTTGAATGAGGAGAAACACAAATATGTAAAAAATATATATTTTTAAAGGCTTTAAATGATTATATTTCATTGTAATGTCTAATTTAAGGAAACATATTTTTTCCAGTGTTCCCGGTAGTTTATATTAATCTTTTAAATAGTATTCAATATAGCATATATGCAGGACGTTTTTCTAAATAAATAAAAACAACATTTTAAAGTACATTTTTATTTAATCTTTAATAATAATATTAATAGATTTTATTTGTAAAAAGCACTTTACATTGAGCAAACAACCTCAAAGTGCTACAGTGTATTACAAATAAAAAGATAATAAAAATAAATACAAATAAAAACTAGAACAGCCTAATAGCTAGAACTAGTATGCATATATATAAAAAAAGGCTATTTTCTTAAAAAAAAAGAAGGGTTTTTAAGCCTTTTTAAAAAAAGCATCCACCGTCTGTGGTGCCCTCAGGTGGTCAGGGAGAGCGTTCCACCGACTTGGAGCGGCGGAGCAGAAAATGCACAAAGTGTACAATTTGATCTACTCCGTCCCTAATTTCAGAGGTTAATAACAATCTGTTTGAAAAGTCTCATTATGCGGCCTTGATATGTTAAACCCTCAGAAATGAGTCGCAATTTTGTGTTGTTGACACTTTTTGTTTGACAATACGTTTAACGTATTAAAAATAAAAAGATAATAAAAATAAGTACAAATAAAAACTAGAACAGCCTTATAGCTAGAACTAGTATGCATATATCTAAAAAAAAAAAGGCTTTTTAAAAAAACAAAAAAACAAGGGTTTTTAAGCCTTTTTTAAAAAAGCATCCACAGTCTGTGGTTCCCTCAGGTGGTCAGGGAGAGCGTTCCACCGACTGGGAGCGGCGGGGCAGAAAATGCACAAAGTGTACAATTTGATCTACTCCGTCCCTAATTTCAGAGGTTAATACCAATCTGTTTGAAAAGTCTCATTATGCGGCCTTGATACGTTAAACCCTCAGAAATGAGTCGCAATTTTGTGTTGTTGACACTTTTTGTTTGACAATACGTTTAATTTAGACATGCAAATGACTGCTTTTGTTTGCCGTGATCGGCAGGCATGAATCTGAATGCCTTTTAAGCTGTTTCCTCCCCCCCCCCACACACTTTGTAAAGAGAGCTCCTCTGAGCCAAACAAGAAGCGCCACATATTGTTGTATCTCACAAGCAGCCAGACAAAAACGGCGCAGGCATGCAGCCAGGCTGGCGTACAGAAGAGGTGCGAAAACAAAAGTAGCACGTTTGGAAAAAAAACAAAAAACGGTGTATATTTCCAACCGAATCACAACACATGCGACGGCTAATCCTATATTGGCTCGTACGTTCTCAAGACCCCGGGAACATATATTATTTCTACAAATAACACGTTGGGGATGAAACGTCACATGAACCTACTAAAACAGGAGAGGTAAAGCAATACAAGGTGGAGTTATTTGCTTTCGTAAAGCAATTACTCTGTAATGATGTATGTCATGTATTTGGATTTGGGAAAGGGAAACAAAGAAAAACCAGATGTCTGCGGGTATTCATGATAATAAATGTAACGTGAATACCCCAAACACAATTAGACGTCTCTTATAGGGAAAAGCCAAATGTGTTTTTTTTAGAGAAAACCCCCGAGCTGATATGGTCTTTGGTCAGGAAATAAAGAATCAGACTTCATGAGCGTGTCCCTGCAGCTTGTATTGATATCTGACAGCACGGCGTCTGTCACTGTACACAAATCTTTAAGGTGAAGAAGACGATTGTCAAAATCTGCTTTAGGGGGGTAAATATTGTCCAATAGATAACTGGAAGATGCACAGTCTGTCTCTCGCTATAGATCGCCGATTCCTAGATTTACGAGTTATCAGCCTGTCCAGATAACCGACCGTGTGGTGTCTGCCGTGATTGTTTGGGGGGGTTTAAGTAGTCACACATTGTTTTGTCCCGGTGACACACACATGGAAACACACACACAGTAGATTTCTTATCTGCCTGAGACTTTCCGGTAAAAGGTCAGAAACCAACAGCTGTCAATCACAAGGGGTAGCTTGACCCAAACAATGACAAACATCAACAACCAAACTCCGATGTCCGCCCATTTCATTGGAGCAGAACTCTTTACTTGCGGCGTTTGCGCAGCTAATTCTCCACTTTTTTTCCTCGACGCACTACGATCATAAAAGTTTGCATTTTTTACCTTGAAAAAAATGTTTTACCTTGAAAATCATTTTTTTTACCTTGAAAATCATTTTTAACCTTGAAAAAAAAAAATTATCTTGAAATTTCTTTTTTACCTTGAAAATCATTTTTTACCTTGAAAATCTTTTTTTACTTTGAAAATTTTTTTTTACCTTGAAAATCATTTTTTACCTTGAAAATCTTTTTTTTACCTTGAAAAAAAATTTTACCTTGAAAAAAAATGTTTACCTTGAAAATTTTTTTTACCTTGAAAATCATTTGTTTACCTTTAAAATCATTTTAACCTTGAAAAAAAAATTTACCTTGAAAAAAAATATTTACCTTGAAAATTCTTTTTCAAGGTAAAATTTTGAAAATTACCTTGAAAATTTTTTTTTACCTTGAAAATCATTTTTTACCTTGAAAATCTTTTTTTACCTTGAAAAAAAAATTTTACCTTGAAAAAAAATGTTTACCTTGAACATTTTTTTTACCTTGAAAATCATTTGTTTACCTTTAAAATCATTTTAACCTTGAAAAAAAAATTTTACCTTGAAAAAAAAAATTTACCTTGAAAAAAAAAAAAATTTACCTTGAAAATTTTTTTTTACCTTGAAAATCTTTTTTTTTTTACCTTGAAAATCATTTTTAACCTTGAAAAAAAAAATTTACCTTGAAAAATTTTTTTACCTTGAAAATCATTTTTTACCTTGAAAATCATTAGGAGACATAATGTAAGGAAAACAAATCAGACAAAAAAAAACCCAAAAGTGACCGACCGAGTCATAGTTAACCTTCTCTCAGTGTACGTTATCTTTGCACGGAACTAGTTTTCTGTTTCTATTTGTGCAATAATAAAACAATTGGCCAAAACCACAACATGCAAGGAAATGTTGCAACACCAAAATGTCATAACAAACGTCATAACACGAAATTTCGTGACACGAAACGTCGTGACGTCAAATGTTGTAACAACAAATGTAACATGAAATGTCGTAAAAAATAACAACAAATGTCCCAACAACTGTCCTAAGAACAAATGTAACAACAAATGTCGTAACAACAAATGTCCTAACACGAAATGTCACAACAACAAATGTCCTACCAACAAATGTCGTAACGACAAATGCAACACAAAATGACGTAAAAACAACTGTTCTTGTAACTGTCCTAAAACTAATGTAACAACAAATGTCCTAACAAGTACTGTAACAACAAATGTCCTAAGAACAAATGTAACACGAAACATTGTATCAACAACTGTCTTAACAACTGTCCTAACAACAAATGTAACAACAAATGTCGTAAAAACAAATGCCCTAGCAATAAATGCCACAACAACAAATGTCCTAACAACAAATGCCACACGAAAAGGACGTAAAAACAACTGTCCTAATAACTGTCCTAAAATTAATGTAACAAAAAATGTCCAAACAACAAATGTCCTAACAACAAATGCTGTACCAACAAATTTCGTAACAACAAATGTTGGAACAACTCATGTCATAACAACAGGTGTCGTAACAACAAATGTCACAACAACAAATGTCCTAACAACAATTGTCGTAACAACAAATGCAAGACGAAACAACGTAAAAACAAATGTCCTAAAACTAATGTAACAAAAAAATGTCCTAACAACAAATGCTGTAACAACACATTTCGTAACAAAAAATGTCCCAACAACAAATGTCCTAACAACAAATGTAACAACACATGTTGGAACAACTCATGTCGTAACAACAGGTGTCATAACAACAAGTGTCGTAACAACAAATGTCGTGACAACAAATGTCATAACAACAAATGTCCCAACAACAAATGTCGTAACAACAAATGCCGCAACAACAAATTTTGTAACAACAAATGTTGGAACAACTCATGTCGTAACAACAGATGTCATAACAACAAATGTCGTAACAACAAGTGTCGTAACCACAAATGTCACAACAACAAATGTCCTAACAACAAATGTCGTAACAACAAATGCAACACGAAACAACGTAAAAACAAATGTCCTAAAACTAATGTAACAAAAAAATGTCCTAACAACAAATGTCCTAACAACAAATGCTGTAACAACAAATTTCGTAACAACAAATGTCCTAACAACAAATGTCCTAACAACAAATGTCCTAACAACAAATGTAACAACACATGTTGGAACAACTCATGTCGTAACAACAGGTGTCATAACAACAAGTGTCGTAACAACAAGTGTCGTAACAACAAATGTCCTAACAACAAATGTCGTAACAACAAATGCAACACGAAACAATGTAAAAACAAATGTCCTAAAACTAATGTAACAAAAAAATGTCCTAACAACAAATGCTGTAACAACAAATTTCGTAACAACAAATGTCCTAACAACAAATGTCCTAACAACAAATGTAACAACACATGTTGAAACAACTCATGTCGTAACAACAGGTGTCATAACAACAAGTGTCGTAACAACAAATGTCGTGACAACAAATGTCACAAGAACAAATGTCCCAACAACAAATGTCGTAACAACAAATTTTGTAACAACAAATTTTGTAACAACAAATGTTGGAACAACTCATGTCGTAACAACAGATGTCATAACAACAAATGTCGTAACAACAAGTGTCGTAACCACAAATGTCAAAACAACAAATGTCCTAACAACAAATGTCGTAACAACAAATGCAACACGAAACAACGTAAAAACAAATGTCCTAAAACTAATGTAACAAAAAAATGTCCTAACAACAAATGTCCTAACAACAAATGCTGTAACAACAAATTTCGTAACAACAAATGTCCTAACAACAAATGTCCTAACAACAAATGTAACAACACATGTTGGAACAACTCATGTCGTAACAACAGGTGTCATAACAACAAGTGTCGTAACAACAAGTGTCGTAACAACAAATGTCCTAACAACAAATGTCGTAACAACAAATGCAACACGAAACAATGTAAAAACAAATGTCCTAAAACTAATGTAACAAAAAAATGTCCTAACAACAAATGCTGTAACAACAAATTTCGTAACAACAAATGTCCTAACAACAAATGTCCTAACAACAAATGTAACAACACATGTTGAAACAACTCATGTCGTAACAACAGGTGTCATAACAACAAGTGTCGTAACAACAAATGTCGTGACAACAAATGTCACAAGAACAAATGTCCCAACAACAAATGTCGTAACAACAAATTTTGTAACAACAAATTTTGTAACAACAAATGTTGGAACAACTCATGTCGTAACAACAGATGTCATAACAACAAATGTCGTAACAACAAGTGTCGTAACCACAAATGTCACAACAACAAATGTCCTAACAACAAATGTCGTAACAACAAATGCAACACGAAACAACGTAAAAACAAATGTCCTAAAACTAATGGAACAAAAAAATGTCCTAACAACAAATGTCCTAACAACAAATGCTGTAACAACACATTTCGGAACAACAAATGTCCTAACAACAAATGTAACAACACATGTTGAAACAACTCATGTCGTAACAACAGGTGTCATAACAACAAGTGTCGTAACAACAAATGTCGTGACAACAAATGTCACAAGAACAAATGTCCCAACAACAAATGTCGTAACAACAAATTTTGTAACAACAAATTTTGTAACAACAAATGTTGGAACAACTCATGTCGTAACAACAGATGTCATAACAACAAATGTCGTAACAACAAGTGTCGTAACGACAAATGTCACAACAACAAATGTCCTAACAACAAATGTCGTAACAACAAGTGTCGTAACCACAAATGTCACAACAACAAATGTCCTAACAACAAATGTCGTAACAACAAATGCAACACGAAACAACGTAAAAACAAATGTCCTAAAACTAATGTAACAAAAAAATGTCCTAACAACAAATGTCCTAACAACAAATGCTGTAACAACAAATTTCGTAACAACAAATGTCCTAACAACAAATGTCCTAACAACAAATGTCCTAACAACAAATGTAACAACACATGTTGGAACAACTCATGTCGTAACAACAGGTGTCATAACAACAAGTGTCGTAACAACAAGTGTCGTAACAACAAATGTCCTAACAACAAATGTCGTAACAACAAATGCAACACGAAACAATGTAAAAACAAATGTCCTAAAACTAATGTAACAAAAAAATGTCCTAACAACAAATGCTGTAACAACAAATTTCGTAACAACAAATGTCCTAACAACAAATGTCCTAACAACAAATGTAACAACACATGTTGAAACAACTCATGTCGTAACAACAGGTGTCATAACAACAAGTGTCGTAACAACAAATGTCGTGACAACAAATGTCCCAACAACAAATGTCGTAACAACAAATTTTGTAACAACAAATTTTGTAACAACAAATGTTGGAACAACTCATGTCGTAACAACAGATGTCATAACAACAAATGTCGTAACAACAAGTGTCGTAACCACAAGTGTTGTAACAACAAATGTCCTAACAACAAATGTCCTAACAACAAATGTCGTAACAACAAATGATGTAACAACAAATTTCGCAACAACAAATGTTGGAACAACTCCTGTAGTAACAACAGATGTCATAACAACAAGTGTCGTAACAACAAGTGTCGTAACCACAAGTGTTGTAACAACAAATGTCCTAACAACAAATGTCGTAACAACAAATGTCGTAACAACAAATTTCGTAACAACAAATGTTGGAACAACTCATGTCGTAACAACAGATGTCATAACAACAAGTGTCGTAACAACAAGTGTCGTAACCACAAGTGTCGTAACCACAAGTGTTGTAACAACAAATGTCGTGACAAATGTTGTAACACGAAACAGTTTAAAAACGAAACACTAACATGAAACAACGTGATATGAAAGAACATAACAAGAAAAGTCGGAACAAAAGAAAAACTAACACAAAAAGCCTTTACAAGGAACACAAAATGAAAATACAAAAAGCCTGAACACAAAACGTTGTCACACAGATGGTCGTAACATTAAACGTAACAGGAAATGGCGCAGAGCTAGGCTGTCTTTAAATAGCTTAGCACATTATTCCCTGAACGTGTATGCGCTCCTCAGCAGAAGAAGATTGGACATCTATGTAAAACCAGAGATGAAGTCCAGTAGGACTCCCTGGGAAAAGGTCTGAAGAGGATCAGCACTGATCCAAGGATGATGATGAAAAAAGACCAGATATTCTAACATTGTTGTGTTGACAAGTGTGTATTAGATTCTCAGTGGCCAGCACAAATAAAAAAACACAATAAAGGTAAGCCATGTAAACTCCATCGGTCGCACAATGGTCGGCAGTTTCACGTTGCGGACTCAGAGAACTTCTCTGCTTACCTTTCAGTAGACACGGGGCGTCCATTGCGAGGCTTGTTGACCTGAGCGTAGATGGCCTCTGGAGGTGGCTTGTTGATGTGAGGACTGGAGGAATGGAGCGGGCCCTCAGGACTCTGAGGCAGATGGTAGTGATGGTGACCGCCGTAAGGCTCCAGGCTGCTGCCGTCCACCGACGAGTCCAGCGAGCCGATGCCGGCGTAGGTGTGCTCTTCCTCCGAGCTCAAGGTGGTGTGGCTGATGATGTCCTGGATCTCTGCATATTCTCGCTCCTTGGCCTGCTTCTCCCGCAGCTCACGCATCTTGGCCTGGATTCTAGAAAAGTAATGACAACACAACAATTAGTGACATTCCCTTTGAATATATGATTAAGCACTTTGTTGTATTCTCTTGCAGAATACACAAAATGTATCAGTTTCCTCAAATAGACACCGTTTGGGAATCAGCACCTCCAAGTCCGAGTCCATGGTTCTCGCCCGGGAAAGTGTGGAGTGCCATCTCCGGGTTGGGGAGGAGTTCTTGCCCCAAGTGGAGCAGTTCAAGTACCTCGGCGGTCCGTTTCCTGTACGATCAGTGTCAGAGCTTGGTCCGCATTGCCGGCAGTAAGTCGGACACGTTTCCAGTGAGGGTTGGACTACGCCAAGGCTGCCCTTTGTCACCCATTCTGTTCATAACTTTTATGGACAGAATTTCTAGGCACAGTCAGGGCGTTGAGGGGATCCGGGTTGGTGGCTGCAGGATTAGGTCTCTGCTTTTTGCAGATGATGTGGTCCTGATGGCTTCATCTGGCCAAGATCTTCAGCTCTCACTGGATCGGTTCGTAGCCGAGTGTGAAACGACTGGGATGAGAATCAGCACCCCCAAGTCTGAGTCCATGGTTCTCGCCCGGGATAGGGTGGAGTGCCATCTCCTGGTTGGGGAGGAGATCTTGCCCCAAGTGGAGGAGTTCAAGTACCTCGGCGGTCCGCTCCCTGTATGATCAGTGTCAGAGCTTGGTCCGCATTGCCGGCAGTAAGTCGTACCTGTTTCCAGTGAGGGTTGGACTCCGCCAAGGCTGCCCTTTGTCACCGATTCTGTTCATAACTTTTATGGACAGAATTTCTAGGCGCAGTCAAGGCGTTGAGGGGATCCGGTTTGGTGGCTGCAGGATTAGGTCTCTGCTCTTTGCAGATGATGTGGTCCTGATGGCTTCATCTGGCCAAGATCTTCAGCTCTCACTGGATCGGTTCGCAGCCGAGTGCGAAGCGGATGCGATGGGAATCAGCACCCCCAAGTCCGAGTCCATGGTTCTCGCCCGGAAAAGGGTGGAGTGCCATCTCCGGGTTGGGGAGGAGATCTTGCCCCAAGTGGAGGAGTTCAAGTACCTCGGCGGTCCGCTCCCTGTACGATCAGTGTCAGAGCTTGGTCCGCATTGCCGGCAGTAAGTCAGACTCGTTTCCAGTGAGGGTTGGACTCCGCCAAGGCTGCCCTTTGTCACCCATTCTGTTCATAACTTTTATGGACATAATTTCTAGGCGCAGTCAGGGCGTTGAGGGGATCTGGTTTGGTGGCTGCAGGATTAGGTCTCTGCTCTTTGCAGATGATGTGGTCCTGATGGCTTCATCTGGCTAAGATCTTCAGCTCTCACTGGATCGGTTCGTAGCCGAGTGTGAAGCGACTGGGATGAGAATAAGCACCCCCAAGTCTGAGTCCATGGTTCTCGCCCGGGAAAGGGTGGAGTGCCATCTCCGGGTTGGGGAGGAGATCTTGCCCCAAGTGGAGCAGTTCAAGTACCTCGGCGGTCCGTTTCCTGTATGATCAGTGTCAGAGCTTGGTCCGCATTGCCGGCAGTAAGTCGGACCTGTTTCCAGTGAGGGTTGGACTCCGCCAAGGCTGCCCTTTGTCACCCATTCTGTTCATAACTTTTATGGACAGAATTTCTAGGCACAGTCAAGGCGTTGAGGGGATCCGGGTTGGTGGCTGCAGGATTAGGTCTCTGCTTTTTGCAGATGATGTGGTCCTGATGGCTTCATCTGGCCAAGATCTTCATCTCTCACTGGATCGGTTCGTAGTCGAGTGTGAAGCGACTGGGATGAGAATCAGCAACTCCAAGTCTGAGTCCATGGTTCTCGCCCGGGAAAGGGTGGAGTGCCATCTCCTGGTTGGGGAGGAGATCTTGCCCCAAGTGGAGCAGTTCAAGTACCTCGGCGGTCCGTTTCCTGTATGATCAGTGTCAGAGCTTGGTCCGCATTGCCGGCAGTAAGTCGGACCTGTTTCAAGTGAAGGTTGGACTCCGCCAAGGCTGCCCTTTGTCACCGATTCTGTTCATAACTTTTATGGACAGAATTTCTAGGCACAGTCAAGGCGTTGAGGGGATCCGGGTTGGTGGCTACAGGATTAGGTCTCTGCTTTTTGCAGATGATGTGGTCCTGATGGCTTCATCTGGCCAAGATCTTCAGCTCTCACTGGATCGGTTCGTAGCCGAGTGTGAAGCGACTGGGATGAGAATCAGCAACTCCAAGTCTGAGTCCATGGTTCTCGCCCAGAAAAGGGTGGAATGCCATCTCCGGGTTGGGGAGGAGATCTTGCCCCAAGTGGAGGAGTTCAAGTACCTCGGCGGTCCGCTCCCTGTATGATCAGTGTCAGAGCTTGGTCCGCATTGCCGGCAGTAAGTCGTACCTGTTTCCAGTGAGGGTTCTGTTCATAACTTTTATGGACAGAATTTCTAGGCACAGTCAAGGCGTTGAGGGGATCCGGTTTGGTGGCTGCAGGATTAGGTCTCTGCTTTTTGCAGATGATGTGGTCCTGATGGCTTCAACTGGCCAAGATCTTCAGCTCTCACTGGATCGGTTCGTAGCCGAGTGTGAAGCGACTGGGATGAGAATCAGCACCCCCAAGTCCGAGTCCATGGTTCTCGCCCGGGAAAGTGTGGAGTGCCATCTCCGGGTTGGGGAGGAGATCTTGCCCCAAGTGGAGGAGTTCAAGTACCTCGGCGGTCCGCTCCCTGTATGATCAGTGTCAGAGCTTGGTCCGCAATGCTGGCAGTAAGTCGGACCTGTTTCCAGTGAGGGTTGGACTCCGCCAAGGCTGCCCTTTGTCACCGATTCTGTTCATTACTTTTATGGACAGAATTTCTAGGCGCAGTCAAGGCGTTGAGGGGATCTGGTTTGGTGGCTGCAGGATTAGGTCTCTGCTCTTTGCAGATGATGTGGTCCTGATGGCTTCATCTGGCTAAGATCTTCAGCTCTCACTGGATCGGTTCGTAGCCGAGTGTGAAGCGACTGGGATGAGAATAAGCACCCCCAAGTCTGAGTCCATGGTTCTCGCCCGGGAAAGGGTGGAGTGCCATCTCCGGGTTGGGGAGGAGATCTTGCCCCAAGTGGAGGAGTTCAAGTACCTCGGCGGTCCGCTCCCTGTATGATCAGTGTCAGAGCTTGGTCCGCATTGCCGGCAGTAAGTCGGACCTGTTTCCAGTGAGGGTTGGACTCCGCCAAGGCTGCCCTTTGTCACCGATTCTGTTCATTACTTTTATGGACAGAATTTCTAGGCGCAGTCAAGGCGTTAAGGGGATCTGGTTTGGTGGCTGCAGGATTAGGTCTCTGCTCTTTGCAGATGATGTGGTCCTGATGGCTTCATCTGGCCAAGATCTTCAGCTCTCACTGGATCGGTTCGTAGCCGAGTGTGAAGCGACTGGGATGAGAATCAGCAACTCCAAGTCTGAGTCCATGGTTCTTGCCCAGAAAAGGGTGGAATGCCATCTCCGGGTTGGGGAGGAGATCTTGCCCCATGTGGAGGAGTTCAAGTACCTCGGAGTCTTGTTCACGAGTGAGGGAAGAGTGGATGGTGAGATCGACAGGCGGATCGGTGCGGCGTCTTCAGTAATGCGGACGCTGTATCGATCCGTTGTGGTGAAGAAGGAGCTGAGCCGGAAGGCAAAGCTCTCAATTTACTGGTCAATCTACGTTCCCATCCTCACCTATGGTCATGAGCTTTGGGTTATGACCGAAGGAACAAGATCACGGGTACAAGCGGCCCAAATGAGTTTCCTCCGCCGGGTGGCGGGTCTCTCCCTTAGAGATAGGGTGAGAAGCTCTGCCACCCGGGAGGAACGCAGAATAAATTGGATATTTGTTTTCCCTTTCTTCACAGTTGTTCATTCCTCAAGCTGGACGTGGTTTTTAAAATCACTTTTACTATCATATGTGTACATATATTTGCTGGTGTCGTTCTGTTGTTATTATAAAATGTATCCTCTCAGGCTTGTAGGAAGAACTTCCACCCCCTCAAATGTACTTAAGTCTTATTTATTAACAAGAGGAGGCCGAGAGGAAGACTGGCAAGCTCCCCTCCCCCACACCAGGTCCCTGTCCCCAGGACAACGGATCCTTTCACCGGCTCCTTCCCATCTCACAGAATGGTTCCATGTGGATGCTAGTGTGTCTGCAGCTAACAAGGCGAAGCCATCACGCTACAATGGAGTCAGAGGGTTTTGGATGTAAAGGGGGGGTGTCGACCTCCCTTTCGCGGTGACCTTAGCAGGAACCAGGTACCAGATGTGTCACAAACAAGCATGCTCCCTCCCTAACACATCCCTGTCACCTTAGGTCATAACTGACCTCTGACCAAACCACCCCCAGCTCACAAATGATTGACAGGTTTGGAACAGGTCTTGAAGGCCCTCCGGCCCTTCTCGCTCCTCCTCGTCTGTGTATTTTAATAACCGTAATCACATTTCAAACAATCACCATTTTTCAGCGACGGATTAACCCAATTCCCTCATCCTACCCGCAGACCGCCTTATTTATTTCTAGCCGTCCCAAATCCCATTTTCTCGGTATTATCCACGGAATGAGGTTTTGACGGAGGCCTGATGTGATGTCGCATGATATGCCGTCGTCTGCAGAAGATCCGAACAGCGCCGGTGTGTTTTTACATTACCACGGAGCAGGTACAGTATGGAAATGATTCATACACACACACACACACACACACACACACCTACATGTCTTGTCTACTTTGTGTGGACCCACGTTTGGTTAGTAGGTTGTGAGGGCCCCCCTTTCTACTATAGGTAGAATGATGAAAAAAATATATCTAGCACTAGATGGGAGTAGAGAGTTGCAACCTCACTTCAGAATGCAAAACACACAAAGTAAAACAAATATTGTACTTCTGTAATTGTTAACTGGTTTGTTAGGTGTATGTCCACACAAGGATGGTGAGACAAGAACACACACACACACTCTTGTCGTTCTGACATTCTTGAGACCTCCGAAAAATGCCTACGTTTTTAGGTCCTCCCTTTCTAGATATATAAAGATTTGTATTTACAACTTCATTTAATATATGCATACTATGTAAATATAAAAAAAAAGGTGGTTGTGAAAAATTTCACAAGAAAAAGGTCACAATTTCACAAGAAAAACTTAGGATTTTGGCGGTATTATAATAAAAGTCAACATTTTACAAGGAAAACTGAACGTTTGTGCGATATTATGATAAAAGTTGGAATTATACTCAATGACAGTCGCAATTTTACAAGAAAAGCGTAAAATTTTGGCAATTTTATGAAAAAGACGTAATTTTACTCGACAAAAGTCACAATTTTGGAAGAAAACTTGAAAATGTTGGCATTGTTATGATAATAATCTGAATTTTTTCCTTGGCAAAATTCTGGCAAAAGTCATAATTTTACCAGAAGAAATTTCACAATTTTACAAGAACAACAAAAACTTGTGATACAAGTCAGAATTTTATATGACTAATGTCACCATTTTGCATTAGAGAGTAATAATTTTACAAGAAAATATTGCAATATTACAGAAACAGAAAGAATATGAGAAATAGTTCCCAATTTTATAAGAAACAAGTCCACACATTGTGAGTAAAAAGACTGATTTAGTTAATTAATATTTTTTTAAATTTTTTGTTTGGAATTGGTTTTTAATCTTCATTATTTACTTCAAGTTGTTGCAGCATGTCTCTATATACATATTTTTTATAAATTTTGGCCAAAGGGGGCGCATTTCAATTTCTTACACACACTTGTTATTTCATATGTTGACCAGAGGGGGAGCACTTAAAATTTTCCTTGGCATAATTATGACAAAAGTCAACATTTTACGAAAAAAAAATTCACTATTTCACAAGAACAACAAAAACTTTGGCAATATTATGATAAAAGTTGGAATTATACTCAATAACAGTCGCAATTTTACAAGAAAAGCTTAAAATTTTGGCAATTTTATGAAAAAAGACGTAATTTTACTCGACAAAAGTCACAATTTTGGAAGAAAACTTGAAAATGTTGGCACTGTTATGATAATAATCTGAATTTTTCCTTGGCAAAATTCTGGCAAAAGTCATAATTTTACTAAAATAAATTTCACAATTTTACAAGAACAACAAAAACGTGTGATACAAGTCAGAATTCTATATGACTAATGTCACCATTTTGCATTAAAAAGTAATAATTTTACAAGAAAATATTGCAATATTACAGAAACAGAAAGAATATGAGAAATAGTTCCCAATTTTATAAGAAAAAAGTCCACACATTGTGAGAAAAAGACTGCTTTTAGTTAATTAATATTTTTTTAAATGTTTTGTTTGGAATTGGTTTTTAATCTTCATTATTTACTTCAAGTTGTTGCAGTATGTCTCTATATACATATTTATTTAATGTTGTTTTATTAATTTTGGCCAAAGGGGGCGCATTTCAATTTCTTACACACACTTGTTATTTCATATGTTGACCAGATGGGGAGCACTTAAAATTTTTCTTGGCAAAAGTATGACAAAAGTCAACATTTTACGGAAAAAAAAATCACTATTTTACAAGAACAACAAAAACTTTGGCAATATTATGATAAAAGTTGGAATTATACTCAATAACAGTCGCAATTTTACAAGAAAAGCTTAAAATTTTGGCAATTTTATGAAAAAGACGTAATTTTACTCGACAAAAGTCACAATTTTGGAAGAAAACTTGAAAATGTTGGCACTGTTATGATAATAATCTGAATTTTTCCTTGGCTAAATTTTGGCAAAAGTCATAATTTTACTAAAAGAAATGTCACAATTTTACAAGAACAACAAAAACGTGTGATACAAGTCAGAATTTTATATGACTAATGTCACCATTTTGCATTAAAAAGTAATAATTTTACGAGAAAATATTGCAATATTACAGAAACAGAAATAATATGAGAAATAGTTCCCAATTTTATAGGAAACAAGTCCACACATTGTGAGAAAAAACTGCTATTAGTTAATTTATTTATTTTTTGAATTTGTTGTTTGTAATTGGTTTTTAATCTTCCTTATTTACTTCAAGTTATTACAGTATGTCTCTATATACATATTTATTTTATTTTTTATACTAATTTTGGCCAAAGGGACCGCATTTCAATTTCTTACACACACTTGTTATTTCATATGTTGACCAGAGGGGGAGCACTTAAAATTTTCCTTGGCAAAATTATGACAAAAGTCAACATTTTACGAAAAAAAAATTCACTATTTTACAAGAACAACAAAAAATTTGGCAATATTGTGATACAAGTCATAATTTTATATGACAAATGTCACCATTTTGCATTAAAAAGTAATAATTATATGAGAAAATATTGCAATATTACAGAAACAGAAATAATATGAGAAATAGTTCCCAATTTTATAGGAAAAAAGTCAACACATTGTGAAAAAAAACTGCTTTTAGTTAATTTATTTATTTTTTGAATTTGTTGTTTGTAATTGGTTTTTAATCTTCCTTATTTACTTCAAGTTATTACAGTATGTCTCTATATACATATTTATTCCATTTTGTATACTAATTTTGGCCAAAGGGACCGCATTTCAATTTCTTACACACACTTGTTATTTCATATGTTGACCAGAGGGGGAGCACTTAAAATTTTCCTTGGCAAAATTATGACAAAAGTCAACATTTTACGAAAACAAAATTCACTATTTTACAAGAACAACAAAAACTTTGGCAATATTATGATAAAAGTTGGAATTATACTCAATAACAGTCGCAATTTTACAAGAAAAGCTTAAAATTTTGGCAATTTTATGAAAAAGACGTAATTTTACTCGACAAAAGTCACAATTTTGGAAGAAAACTTGAAAATGTTGGCACTGTTATGATAATAATCTGAATTTTTCCTTGGCTAAATTTTGGCAAAAGTCATAATTTTACTAAAAGAAATGTCACAATTTTACAAGAACAACAAAAACGTGTGATACAAGTCAGAATTTTATATGACAAATGTCACCATTTTGCATTAAAGAGTAATAATTTTACAAGAAAATATTGCAATATTACAGAAACTGAAATAATATGAGAAATAGTTCCCAATTTTATAGGAAAAAAGTCCACACATTGTGAGAAAAAACTGCTTTCAGTTAATTTATTTATTTTTAAATTTTTTGTTTGGAATTGGTTTTTAATCTTCATTATTTACTTCAAGTTGTTACAATATGTCTCTATATACATATTTATTTTATGTTTTTTATTAATTTTGGCCAAAGGGGCCACATTTCAATTTCTTACACACACTTGTTATTTCATATGTTGACCAGATGGGGAGCACTTAAAATTTTTCTTGGCAAAAGTATGACAAAAGTCAACATTTTACGGAAAAAAAAATCACTATTTTACAAGAACAACAAAAACTTTGTCAATATTGTGATGCGAGTCATAATTTTATATGACAAATGTCACCATTTTGCATTAAAAAGTAATAATTTTACGAGAAAATATTGCAATATTACAGAAACAGAAATAATATGAGAAATAGTTCCCAATTTTATAGGAAAAAAGTTCACACAGTGTGAGAAAAAACTGCTTTTAGTTAATTAATTTATTTTTTTAATTTGTTGTTTGTAATTGGTTTTTAATCTTCCTTATTTACTTCAAGTTATTACAGCATGTCTCTATATACATATTTATTTTATTTTTTTATATTAATTTTGGCCAAAGGGGGCGCATTTCAATTTCTTACACACACTTGTTATTACATATGTTGACCAGAGGGGGAGCACTTTAAATTTTCCTTGGCAAAATTATGACAAAAGTCACCATTTTACTAAAAGAAATGTCACAATTTTACAAGAACGACAAAAACTTTGTCAATATTGTGATACAAGTCATAATTTTATATGACAAAAGTCACCATTTTGCATTAAAAAGTAATAATTTTACGAGAAAATATTGCAATATTACAGAAACAGAAATAATATGATAAATAGTTCCCAATTTTATAGGAAAAAAGTCCACACGTGAGAAAAAACTGCTTTTAGTTAATTTATTTATTTTTTGAATTTGTTGTTTGTAATTGGTTTTTAATCGTCCTTATTTACTTCAAGTTATTACAGTATGTCTCTATACACATATTTATTTTATTGTTTTTATATTAATTTTGGCCAAAGGGGGCGCATTTCAATTTCTTACACACACTTGTTATTTCATATGTTGACCAGAGGGGGAGCACTTAAAATTTTCCTTGGCAAAATTATGACAAAAGTCAACATTTTACGAAAAAAAAAAAAAAATCACTATTTTACAAGAGCAACAAAAACATTGGCAATATTGTTATAAAAGTCAGAATTTTATATGACAAATGTCACCATTTTGCATTAAAAAGTAATAATTTCACATAAAAAAGTAATAATTTTCGGAGAAAATATTGCAATATTACAAAAGCAGAAAGAATATGAGAAATAGTTCCCAATTTTATAAGAAAAAAGTCCGCAAATTGTGAGAAAAAACTGAAGTCAGTTAATTTATTTATTTGAAAAAAAAATGTGTTTGTAATTGGTTTTTAATCTTCATAATCTACTTCAAGTTGTACTTCAAGTTGTTACAGTATGTCTCTATATACATATTTATTTTATTTTTTTATATTAATTTTGGCCAAAGAGGGCGCATTTCAATTTCTTACACACACTTGTTATTTCATATGTTGACCAGAGGGGGAGCACTTAAAATTTTCCTTGGCAAAATTATGACAAAAGTCAACATTTTACGAAAAAAAAAAAAATCACTATTTTACAAGAGCAACAAAAACATTGGCAATATTGTGATAAAAGTCAGAATTTTATATGACAAATGTCACCATTTTGCATTAAAAAGTAATAATTTCACATAAAAAAGTAATAATTTTAGGAGAAAATATTGCAATATTACAGAAGCAGAAAGAATATGAGAAATAGTTCCCAATTTTATAAGAAAAAAGTCCGCACATTGTGAGAAAAAGACTGCTTTCAGTTAATTTATTTATTTTTTTAAATTTTGGTTTGTAATTGGTTTTTAATCTTCATAATCTACTTCAAGTTGTACTTCAAGTTGTTACAGTATGTCTCTATATACATATTTATTTTATTTTTTTATATTAATTTTGGCCAAAGGGGGCGCATTTCAATTTCTTACACACACTTGTTATTTCATATGTTGACCAGAGGGGGAGCACTTAAAATTTTCCTTGGCAAAATTATGACAAAAGTCAACATTTTACGAAGAAAAAAAAATCACTATTTTACAAGAGCAACAAAAACATTGGCAATATTGTTATAAAAGTCAGAATTTGATATGACAAATGTCACCATTTTGCATTAAAAAGTAATAATTTCACATAAAAAAGTAATAATTTTCGTAGAAAATATTGCAATATTACAGAAGCAGAAAGAATATGACAAATAGCTCCCAATTGTATAAGAAAAAAGTCCGTACATTGTGAGAAAAAGACTGCTTTCAGTTAATTTATTTATTTTTTAAATTTTTTGTTTGTAATTGGTTTTTAATCTTCATTATCTACTTCAAGTTGTACTTCAAGTTATTACAGTATGTCTCTATATACATATTTATTTTATTGTTTTAATATTAATTTTGGCCAAAGGGGGCACATTTCAATTTCTTACACACACTTGTTATTTCATATGTTGACCAGAGGGGGAGCACTTAAAATTTTCCTTGGCAAAATTATGACAAAAGTCAACATTTTACGAAAAAAAAAAAAATCACTATTTTACAAGAGCAACAAAAACATTGGCAATATTGTTATAAAAGTCAGAATTTTATATGACAAATGTCACCATTTTGCATTAAAAAGTAATAATTTCACATAAAAAAGTAATAATTTTCGTAGAAAATATTGCAATATTACAGAAGCAGAAAGAATATGAGAAATAGTTCCCAATTTTATAAGAAAAAAGTCCGCACATTGTGAGAAAAAACTGCTGTCAGTTAATTTATTTATTTTTAAAAATTTTGGTTTGTAATTGGTTTTTAATCTTCATAATCTACTTCAAGTTGTACTTCAAGTATTTACAGTATGTCTCTATATACATATTTATTTTATTTTTTTATATTAATTTTGGCCAAAGGGGGCGCATTTCAATTTCTTACACACACTTGTTATTTCATATGTTGACCACAGGGGGAGCACTTAAAATTTTCCTTGGCAAAATTATGACAAAAGTCAACATTTTACGAAAAAAAAAAATCACTATTTTACAAGAGCAACAAAAACATTGGCAATATTGTGATACAAGTCAGAATTTTATATGACAAATGTTACCATTTTGCATTAAAAAGTAATAATTTTACGAGAAAATATTGCAATATTACAAAAACAGAAATAATATGAGAAATAGTTCCCAATTTTATAGGAAACAAGTCCACACATTGTGAGAAAAAAACTGCTTTTAGTTAATTTATTTATTTTTTGAATTTGTTGTTTGTAATTGGTTTTTAATCTTCCTTATTTACTTCAAGTTATTACAGCATGTCTCTATATACATATTTATTCAATTTTTTTATATTAATTTTGGCCAAAGGGGGCGCATTTCAATTTCTTACACACACTTGTTATTTCATATGTTGACCAGATGGGGAGCACTTAAAATTTTTCTTGGCAAAATTATGACAAAAGTCACCATTTTACTAAAATAAATGTCACAATTTTACAAGAACAACAAAAACTTTGTCAATATTGTGATACGAGTCATAATTTTATATGACAAATGTCACCATTTTGCATTAAAAAGTAATAATTTTACAAGAAAATATTGCAATATTACAGAAACAGAAATAATATGAGAAATAGTTCCCAATTTTATAGGAAAAAAGTCCACACATTGTGAGAAAAAAATGCTTTTAGTTAATTTATTTATTTTTTGAATTTGTTGTTTGTAATTGTTTTTTCATCTTCCTTATTTACTTCAAGTTATTACAGTATGTCTCTATATACATATTTATTAAATTTTTTATACTAATTTTGGCCAAAAGGACCGCATTTCAATTTCTTACACACACTTGTTATTTCATATGTTGACCAGATGGGGAGCACTTAAAATATTCCTTGGCAAAATTATGACAAAAGTCAACATTTTACGAAAAAAAAAAAAAAAAATCACTATTTTACAAGAGCAACAAAAACATTGGCAATATTGTTATAAAAGTCAGAATTTTATATGACAAATGTCACCGTTTTGCATTAAAAAGTAATAATTTCACATAAAAAAGTAATAATTTTAGGAGAAAATATTGCAATATTACAGAAGCAGAAAGAATATGAGAAATAGCTCCCAATTTTATAAGAAAAAAGTCCGCAAATTGTGAGAAAAAACTGAAGTCAGTTAATTTATTTATTTTTAAAAATGTTGGTTTGTAATTGGTTTTTAATCTTCATTATCTACTTCAAGTTGTTACAGTATGTCTCTATATACATATTTATTTTATTTTTTTATATTAATTTTGGCCAAAGGGGGCGCATTTCAATTTCTTACACACACTTGTTATTTCATATGTTGACCAGAGGGGGAGCACTTAAAATTTTCCTTGGCAAAATTATGACAAAAGTCAACATTTTACGAAAAAAAAAAAAACACTATTTTACAAGAGCAACAAAAACATTGGCAATATTGTTATAAAAGTCAGAATTTTATATGACAAATGTCACCATTTTGCATTAAAAAGTAATAATTTCACATAAAAAAGTAATAATTTTCGGAGAAAATATTGCGATATTACAGAAGCAGAAAGAATATGAGAAATAGCTCCCAATTTTATAAGAAAAAAGTCCGCACATTGTGAGAAAAAGACTGCTTTCAGTTAATTTATTTATTTTTTAAATTTTTTGTTTGTAATTGGTTTTTAATCTTCATTATCTACTTCAAGTTGTACTTCAAGTTATTACAGTATGTCTCTTTATACATATTTATTTTATTGTTTTAATATTAATTTTGGCCAAAGGGGGCGCATTTCAATTTCTTACACACACTTGTTATTTCATATGTTGACCAGAGGGGGAGCACTTAAAATGTTCCTTGGCAAAATTATGACAAAAGTCAACATTTTACGGAAAAAAAAACAACACTATTTTACAAGAGCAACAAAAACATTGGCAATATTGTTATAAAAGTCAGAATTTTATATGACAAATGTCACCAGTTTACATTAAAAAGTAATAATTTCACATAAAAAAGTAATAATTTTCGGAGAAAATATTGCAATATTACAGAAGCAGAAAAAATATGAGAAATAGTTCCCAATTTTTTAAGAAAAAAGTCTGCACATTGTGAGAAAAAACTGCTGTCAGTTAATTTATTTATTTAAAAAAATGTTGGTTTGTAATTGTTTTTTAATCTTCATAATCTACTTCAAGTTGTACTTCAAGTTGTTACAGTATGTCTCTATATACATATTTATTTTATTTTTTTATATTAATTTTGGCCAAAGGGGGCGCATTTCAATTTCTTACACACACTTGTTATTTCATATGTTGACCAGAGGGGGAGCACTTTTAAAACCGACACACAGTCGATTTGAAATATCCCTCCTTTATGGGACCACCCTCATTTTGATAGATTTCTCCGCAAATGAGATCTCTATTTTTTGTTTTTTTGTGCTGTCGGAGGCAGATATTTACATATATCCGAATTTAAGTGTTACTTCTTTTATTTCATAGTCATATTTGAAAACAGCTCGTGTTTTTCCATTTCTTCTCTTTCTGTTTGTCTGCAAGTAAAGTGTGTGTGTTAACCTTGAGGCTTTGGAATGTTAGAGAGAGCGATAATAAGCATTTGTTTTGGCTCGAGAGACATGACTGCCAGGGGGGGGGGGAGGAAGAGAGACTTAAGAGGAGAGGGGTTTTGGTCGGGGGGGGACAGACCATCTTAGCGGCGCAATTGAATGTTCTATGCTGGACTGGTCTCAAATGTATATATATATGCAAAGCTTTGCAAATATATTACAAAATACCTATTCTGTCTCTGGTGGTTTTTCAACTCAGCTTTAAGTGTCGTAAAGAGCTTGGGAGCGACTTGTGACTTGAATTCCCTGGGAGGAACAACTGGTCCAAAACGCAACAGTGCTTAAGGCCGATGACAAAGGAGTCAGGGACCACAGATGGTCCCTGTGCTGCAATTTGGGCAACCCAGCTGTAGAAGCTAACTGTTAATGGCCACTATAGTCTTAGTACCGTAGTGTATTTGTTCATCCTCAGCACCGAAAGTCGTAAAATCCCCCGTTCACCTGGCGGGTTTTTTCGGGGGATGAACAGGGAAGTCCTTCTTTAGCTGCCGCCTTGTTTTATCATATATTGCACCTGTCAATGTTTACTTTTGTATGCACGTTAAATCAACCAAAAATCCAAAATTTGGAGCAATGTTCACGGACTCTAGTATTTTGCTCTCTATTAGATGCAATGGTTTTCCCGTATTCGCCAAGGCTGCCCTTTGTCACCGATTCTGTTCATAACTTTTATGGACAGAATTTCTAGGCGCAGTCAAGGCGTTGAGGGGATCCGGTTTGGTGGCTGCAGGATTAGGTCTCTGCTTTTTGCAGATGATTTGGTCCTGATGGCTTCATCTGGCCAGGATCTTCAGCTCTCACTGGATCGGTTCGCAGCTGAGTGTGAAGCGACTGGGATGAGAATCAGCACCTCCAAGTCCGAGTCCATGGTTCTCGCCCGGAAAAGGGTGGAGTGCCATCTCCGGGTTGGGGAGGAGATCTTGCCCCAAGTGGAGGAGTTCAAGTACCTCGGAGTCTTATTCACGAGTGAGGGAAGAGTGGATCGTGAGATCGACAGGCGGATCGGTGCGGCGTCTTCAGTAATGCGGACGCTGTATCGATCCGTTGTGGTGAAGAAGGAGCTGAGCCGGAAGGCAAAGCTCTCAATTTACCGGTCGATCTACGTTCCCATCCTCACCTATGGTCATGAGCTTTGGTGACAAGATCACGGGTACAAGCGGCCGAAATGAGTTTCCTCCGCCGAGTGGCGGGGCTCTCCCTTAGAGATAGGGTGAGAAGCTCTGTCATCCGGGGGGAGCTCAAAGTAAAGCCGCTGCTCCTCCGCATCGAGAGGAGCCAGATGAGGTGGTTCGGTCATCTGGTCAGGATGCCACCTGAGCGCCTCCCTAAGGAGGTGTTTAGGGCATGTCCGACCGGTAGGAGGCCACGGGGAAGACCCAGGACACGTTGGGAGGACTATGTCTCCCGGCTGGCCTGGGAACGCCTCGGGATCCCCCGGGAGGAGCTGGACGAAGTGGCTGGGGAGAGGGAAGTCTGGGCTTCCCTGCTTAGGCTGCTGCCCCCGCGACCCGACCTCGGATAAGCGGAAGAAGATGGATGGATGGATGGATGGATGGATGGTTTTCCCGTATTGGGACCATGATTTTGGTCCTAACTTGTTCACCGGTCCTCTTATGGACGGTGCTTTTCCTTGTTGATGTCTCAAGAAGGGTACAAATACAAGAACACACACACATGCACACACGCGGTGTGTCTGTCCTCCAGGGTAGACAACCGGTCTCAAAAGAGCCAAAACACTAATTCCAAAAACCCTTTTTCACCTGCTATCAGGCTGAGGCAACGTCAGATCTCTGCCAGGAAGGAATGGGAAATGATGTTAGCAGAGGTTCAAGGAAGTCCGCTGGGAATCCCAGCCACCGACCCTCTGGCGCTTTATGAACTAATCGGATTCATAAAAAAATGACAATATTGACATTTGGAATGAGATAATGGCCTTGCCTGGACTGGTGACACAGAGCTCAAGGAAGGAAATGCTGCTAGAGAACTTTAATAACAAACAATAGTTTGCCATTTCCGTCTATATCCTCCTGACTACCAGCGTCCTCTGTAGTGGTCTACTTCTCATATCCGGTTTAGAAACCCATCCATCCATCCATCCATCCATCTTCTTCCGCTTATCCGAGGTCGGGTCGAGGGGGCAGCAGCCTAAGCAGAGAAGCCCAGACTTCCCTCTCCCCAGCCACTTCGTCCAGCTCCTCCCGGGGGATCCCGAGGCGTTCCCAGGCCAGCCGGGAGACATAGTCTTCCCAACGTGTCCTGGGTCTTCCCCGTGGCCTCCTACCGGTCGGACGTGCCCTAAACACCTCCCGAGGGAGGCGATCGGGTGGCATCCTGACCAGATGCCCGAACCACCTCATCTGGCTCCTCTCCATGTGGAGGAGCAGCGGCTTTACTTTGAGCTCCCCGCGGATGACAGAGCTTCTCACCGTATCTCTAAGGGAGAGACCCGCCACCCGGCGGAGGAAACTAATTTCGGCCGCTTGTACCCGTGATCTTGTCCTTTCGGTCATAACCCAAAGCTCATGACCATAGGTGAGGATAGGAACGTAGATCGACCGGTAAATTGAGAGCTTTGCCTTCCGGCTCAGCTCCTTTTTCACCACAACGGATCGATACAGTGTCCGCATTACTGAAGATGCTGCACCGATCCGCCTGTCGATCTCACGATCCACTCTTCCCTCACTCGTGAACAAGACTCCGAGGTACTTGAACTCCTCCACTTGGGGCAGGGTCTCCTCCCCAACCCGGAGATGGCACTCCACCCTTTTCCGGGCGAGAACCATGGACTCGGACTTGGGGGTGCTGATTCTCATCCCAGTCGCTTCACACTCGGCTGCGAACCGATCCAGCGAGAGCTGAAGATCCTGGCCAGATGAAGCCATCAGGACCACATCATCTGCAAAAAGCAGAGACCTAATCCTGCAGCCACCAAACCGGATCCCCTCAACGCCTTGACGGTTTAGAAACCATGAAAGAAAATAGCCCCGTCATGCAAAACACAAACGTCCACTGCAGAGGACGCTTGTTCTGAGCAGGCCATACAGACGTACCGCAACTTAACAGTGTTTTCAGATAAGAGGTATTTGAAATGCTTTAAGTTAATTCAGAAGACAAGATACCTCAGTAGAAGCATTTAAGTCCCATCTTAAAACTCATTTATACACCCGAGCTTTTAAATATACTCAGTTGATCTGCCCTTTCTCAGAAACAAACGCAATCTCTTGTCCTTTCTTTAAGTTTAGTTCTGCTTTCAAACACTACGGATGTAGTAGAGAATTGCATCACAGAAAGTTTCTCAAACAAATCAAATGTTCAAACAAACATTTTCCAAAGTGATCACCGCAGACACGAAAAGGTCCGATTGTATTCCTCAAGATGATGAAAGTGACATCGGGGGCGGTACCTCTGGATTGGCAGACCGGGGTGGTGGTTCCTCTCTTTAAGAAGGGGAACCGGAGGGTGTGTTCCAACTATCGTGGGATCACACTCCTCAGCCTTCCCGGTAAGGTCTATTCAGGTGTACTGGAGAGGAGGCTACGCCGGATAGTCGAACCTCGGATTCAGGAGGAACAGTGTGGTTTTCGTCCTGGTCGTGGAACTGTGGACCAGCTCTATACTCTCGGCAGGGTCCTTGAGGGTGCATGGGAGTTTGCCCAACCAGTCTACATGTGCTTTGTGGACTTGGAGAAGGCATTCGACCGTGTACCCCGGGAAGTCCTGTGGGGAGTGCTCAGAGAGTATGGGGTATCGGACTGTCTAATTGTGGCAGTTCGCTCCCTGTATAATCAGTGTCAGAGCTTGGTCCGCATTGCCGGCAGTAAGTCGGACACGTTTCCAGTGAGGGTTGGACTCCGCCAAGGCTGCCCTTTGTCACCCATTCTGTTCATAACTTTTATGGACAGAATTTCTAGGCGCAGTCAAGGCGTTGAGGGGATCTGGTTTGGTGGCTGCAGGATTAGGTCTCTGCTTTTTGCAGATGATGTGGTCCTGATGGCTTCATCTGGCCAGGATCTTCAGCTCTCACTGGATCGGTTCGCAGCCGAGTGTGAAGCGACTGGGATGAGAATCAGCACCTCCAAGTCCGAGTCCATGGTTCTCGCCCGGAAAAGGGTGGAGTGCCATCTCCGGGTTGGGGAGGAGATCTTGCCCCAAGTGGAGGAGTTCAAGTACCTCGGAGTCTTGTTCACGAGTGAGGGAAGAGTGGATCGTGAGATCGACAGGCGGATCGGTGCGGCGTCTTCAGTAATGCGGACGCTGTATCGATCCGTTGTGGTGAAGAAGGAGCTGAGCCGGAAGGCAAAGCTCTCAATTTACCGGTCGATCTACGTTCCCATCCTCACCTATGGTCATGAGCTTTGGGTTATGACCGAAAGGACAAGATCACGGGTACAAGCGGCCGAAATGAGTTTCCTCCGCCGGGTGGCGGGGCTCTCCCTTAGAGATAGGGTGAGAAGCTCTGTCATCCGGGAGGAGCTCAAAGTAAAGCCGCTGCTCCTCCACATCGAAAGGAGCCAGATGAGGTGGTTCGGGCATCTGGTCAGGATGCCACCCGAACGCCTCCCTAGGGAGGTGTTTAGGGCACGTCCGACCGGTAGGAGGCCGCGGGGAAGACCCAGGACACGTTGGGAAGACTATGTCTCCCGGCTGGCCTGGGAACGCCTCGGGGTCCCACAGGAAGAGCTGGACGAAGTGGTTGGGGAGAGGGAAGTCTGGGCTTCCCTGCTTAGGCTGCTGCCCCCGCGACCCGACCTCGGATAAGCGGAAGAAGATGGATGGATGGATGGATGGATGTCTGTAGTATTTAAGTTCATTGTTTTCAGTTTGTCTGTCTGGTGACATCCCCGCATTCATACTCCTGTCACACTCTGTCTACCTCTGCGCACTTCATGCCATGTCCAAGTAAGTTTTTTCTATTAATGCCACAGTTAGTGTTTTTTGTTTAATTGTTCACAGTTTTTTTTGCCCACGTGCAAGTCTTTTGTTTTCGTTAGGCAAGTTTGTACTTCCGCCTTCAGCGCGCTTTTTGTTCCTTTGAGTATTATAAATAAATATGTATTCACCTTCACGCCATGACCAGTCCAGCTTTACTTGCATCTCGGGAAAACAAACACACCATAGTCCACATCTTGACACTTCCTTACTGTTTGAACGCGGTCTCAACCGAAACAGCCAGCCGACCTCGTACAGTATGTTTGTCGGTGTTGAATCAACCCAACAGGAGTCGAGGCAGGGATAGAGCAGCCCATTCCCAGACTCTTATTTTGAAGTCAACACACTTAGAAGTTAAGCCTTTTCAGCATGCATTGTTACCATGAACAAAAAAAAATGATGCTATTTGCTCTCTGACTTTCTCATCCGCCTTGAATGGATTTTTCTTTTCACTGCACCATCATGAAAACATGTTGTATTGTTGTGAAGAGCAGATGGAGGGTGGGCATGTATATGTGAATCCAATCAAAGTGTGCTAAATGACTCCGTGCAGCTGTCTCTGCCGAATGGCAAGCTCCCCTCGTAGCCCGTCTTTTCCGCCGACACTTGGCCCGTAATCATATTGCGCAATCACAAAAGGTAATTGTCCAAGTTTCGGGGTGTTCATTTGCAGCGTTGATAAGCCCATCAAAGCGCCCGGAGTCAGCTGGGATAGGCTCCAGCACACCCTAACAGCACTAATGAGAAGATGTGGTGTAGACAATGCATTGATAATCATATTAACTTGCTGTTTAATTGTAATCACACTTCCCAATCAGCAAGTTCACACTCCTTTTGAACTTTATATGGAAATGAGACTCCACTAAGACATTGAAATAATGACAGAGTCTCAGAAAGTGAGATGATAACGTTTCTACGACACAAAGCGATTATCTTTTGTGTGAGTGTGGTTTTAATACTGCGACTAGAGTATTGTGTGTTTTCGTCACCACTGGTTTGTCTGTTTTTAGGGTTACACACAAACTACACGTGCACTTTCTCTGTGGATGAGGTACTAGGTGTGTCCCGATCCAAGATTGATATCGTAAAATATCCATATATATATATATATATATAAATATATATATATATATATACATGTACAATCCTGCAAATATATATATATATATATATGCAGGATTGTTTGTATCGGAGTGATTATATATATATATATATATATATATATATATATATATATATGCAGGATTGCTTATATCAGAGCGATTACATATATATATATATATATATATATATATATATATATATATACATATATATATATATATTTTTATATATATATATAAATATATATATACATATATATATACATATGTATATATATATATATATAAATATATATATATATATATATATACATATATATATACAGTACATATATACATACTTATAGACACACTTATATACATATAAATACATACATCCACACAATACACACATACATACATATATACATACAAATACATATATACATACATATGTATATATGCATATATACATAAATATGTATACATATACATGTATACATATATATATATATATATATATATATATATATATATGTGTATATACATATGTATATACATATATAGATATACATATATATTTATACATACATATCTATACATATATATATATATATATACATATATGTATATATATATATATATATATATATATATATATGTATATACATCCATATATTTATACATCCTTATATATATATATATTCATATATATATAGATGTGTATATATAAATATATATATATATATATATATATATATATGTGTATATATAAATATATATATATATATATATATATAGATGCGTATATATAAATATATATATATATATATATGTATATATAAATATATATATATATATATATATATATATATATATATATATATATATATATATATATATATATATATATATATATATATATATATATGTCTTAATAAGGTTATCCAAAAAATAGTGTTCGATACGTAGTAAAATCTCCTGATGATTGAGGGAACCCCTCATGAAACAGGCCTGTAGAGATGAAGTAGTCTTGTGATTTTTTTCCCACACATACATATATATATATATATATATATATATGGATGTGTGTGTATATATATATATATATATATATATATATATAAATATATATATATATATATATATATATATATATATATATATATATATATATATATATACATATATATATATATATATATATATATATATATATATATATATATATATATACATATATATATATTAGGGGTGTCAAGTGATTATTTTTTAATCAGATTAATCACACTCTAATTCTGTGAACATCATGAATGATCACGGTATTTAATTGCGTAAATAACCGTTTATTTTAAATATTCCCTAATATTTGGACACAAATGCAATTTTGTAGTTAAAACGTCGCACGGCAAAGTTGTCTCAATTTTATTCTTTTTGTCTTATATATATATATAAATATATGTAAATATTTCCTTCTGAACTTGATTAAAAAATAAGCATATATGACTTACAACTTTCATCACCATGGAAACGACCGTGACTAAAAGACGGGTGAAATATTCGTTGTTAATGATTATGCTTTTATTATGAAGGAGATCTCTTCTCAGTGAGATTGTTGTCTTTATGCTATGTCGTGTCATTTGACATGAAATAAAAGCATCACACACTCATTCAAGTGGAATAAATGGACATGCTACTAATAGTTTTAGCCTTCTCCCAGCGAACTGGAAGTGTAACACCCTCATTATAACACGCTCATAAATGATAAAACACTTTGATTGCTTGCACGTCTTGCGGGCCAAATTGAAGACGTGTGTGGTCCGCAATTGGCCGACGGGCCGTAGCTTGGACAGAAGACCAGGGACTAGGATCTAAGTGTTCATCAAAGAGCAGGGAATAGAGCCACGGCTGGAGAAGTAAAAGAATAAGAGCAGCAGTGTTCTATGATTAGAACCCCAGCAGGACCAGCAGATAAGAGCCAAAGGACATCATAATCAGCTGCCACAGAGAATGGAGTCCAGTGCAGGCGTCAAATGAAGAGAGAACGTTGTCAACTCCTCTTTTGTCTGCCCCCCACTTTGCCCGGGAAACTATATATTCAGCTGTATCGTGCGGAGATAAGTCAGGGACTGATGGAGACTGTAAGGACACCACACACGCTCCCTTACTCCCCCGCGGCCCTGGCAGGGATGCGGGGTGACGGCCACAGAAAAAAGGCTACTCTTCCGAGGTGGACCGGGTCCAATCCGAGGGCTTGTTTTCGCCCCAGTCTTCTGAAGAAGAGCCAATCAGATAAGCGTAACGGACCTGGGAGTGATGGCTGCTGGACTGAACAGATTTAGATCAGACTGAACCCCGGCGGCTGCAGTGCTGCCTTGATGAGACAACAAAGAGTTAATCAGCTACAGTCTATTTATTTATTTTCCATGAATAAAGAATGTGCCAGAATTTAGCAAAACAAACGCTGCTGATGACCATCAAGTCGACATGTGGAACTACTGTCCATCTATAGGAGGCAAATGTATATATATATATATATATATATATATATATATGTCTTAATAAGGTTTTCCAAAAAATAGTGCTCGATACCGTAGTAGAGCCCCCGGACAGAGCGACTCCAAAACCAACAAAGGCTGTAACTGTCGAAAGAAACCTGATTGCCCTCTCAACGGGGGGTGCTTACAAACATCAGTTGTCTACCAATCTAAGGTAATACGCAAGGACATTAACACATCCGACACATATGTAGGATTAACCGAGGGAGAATTCAAAACCAGATGGAACAATCACAAGGCTTCTTTCAGGAACCAAAACCTGCGGAATACCACAGAACTCAGCAAACACATTTGGGACCTCAAAGACAATAATGTTGAATATTCAATAACATGGCAAATTCTTGCATCCAGCACACCTTACAATAGTGGTAATAAAAGATGCAACCTATGCTTGAAAGAGAAACTGTTTATTATTTACCGTCCAGACCTGTCATCCCTCAACAAGCGCAGCGAAATTGTAACAGCATGCCGCCACAGACGGAAACACCTCCTAGGTAACACATGAGCCAATCACCACGCCCCTACGCCAGCCTGTACCCACCCACTCTGTGCCCTATATAAACCATGGTATGTGAATGCTCCCATTAAAATCTCCTGATGATTGAGGGTACCCCCCTTTATGAAACAGGCCTGTAGAGATGAAATAGTCTTGTGATTTTTTTCCCACACATACATATAAATACATATATATATATATATATATATATATATATATATATATATATATATATATATATATATATATATACTGGCTGCAAAGTAAACAAAAACAGAATGCTGGACGACAGCAAAGACTTACTGTGGCGCAAAGACGGCGTCCACAAAGTACATCCGAACATGACATGTCAATCAACAATATATATATATATATATACACCTTATTTTCCGCACTATAAGGCGTACCGGATAATAAGGCGCACCTTCAATGAATGGCCTATTTGAAAACTTTGTTCATATATAAGGCACACTGCATTATAAGGCGCATAGAATAGACGCCACAGTAGAGGCTGGGGTTACGTTATGCATCCCGTAGTTGCGAGACCTGTTGTGGCTCAATATTGGTCCGTATATAAGGTGCACCGGACTATAAGGCGCACTGTCAGCTTTTGAGAAAATTGGAGGTTTTTAGGTGCACCTTGTAGTGCGGAAAATACGGTGTGTGTGTGTATATATATATATATATATACTGGCTGCAAAGTAAACAAAAAAGGAATGCTGGACGACAGCAAAGACTTTCTGTGGCGCAAAGACGGCGTCCACAAAGTACATCCGAACATGACATGTCAATCAACAATATATATATATATATATATATATATATATATATATGTATATACACACCTTATTTTCCGCACTATAAGGCGCGCCGGATTATAAGGCGCACCTTCAAGGAATGGCCTATTTGAAAACGTTGTTCATATATAAGGCGCACCGCATTATAAGGCGCATAGAATAGACGCTACAGTAGAGGCTGGGGTTACGTTATGCATCCCGTAGTTGCGAGACCTGTTGTGGCTCAATATTGGTCCGTATATAAGGCGCACCGGATTATAAGGCGCACTGTCAGCTTTTGAGAAAATTGGAGGTTTTTAGGTGCACCTTATAGTGCGGAAAATATGGTGTGTGTATATATATATATATATATATATATATATATATATATATATATATATATACTGGCTGCAAAGTAAACAAAAACAGAATGCTGGACGACAGCAAAGACTTTCTGTGGCGCAAAGACGGCGTCCACAAAGTACATCCGAACATGACATGTCAATCAACAATATATATATATATATACACACCATATTTTCCGCACGATAAGGCGTACCGGATTATAAGGCGCACCTTCAATGAATGGCCTATTTGAAAACTCTGTTCATATATAAGGCGCACTGCATTATAAGGCGCATAGAATAGACGCTACAGTAGAGGCTGGGGCTACGTTATGCACCCCGTAGTTGCGAGACCTGTTGTGGCTCAATATCGGTCCGTATATAAGGCGCAGCGGATTACAAGGCGCACTGTCAGCTTTTGAGAAAGTTGGAGGTTTTTAGATGCACCTTATAGTGCGGAAAATACGGTGTATATATATATATATATATATATATATATATATATATATATATGAGCGCTATTCCCCGTTTTGTTTTAGCAATCAAGAATATTTCAGTTGTTTTTATCCTTCTTTGTGGGGACATTGTTGATTGTCGTGTCATGTTCGGATGTACATTGTGGACGCCGTCTTTGCTCCACGGTAAGTCTTTGCTGTCGTCCAGCATTCTGTTTTTGTTTACTTTGTAGCCAGTTCAGTTTTAGTTTCGTTCTGCATGGCCTTCCCTAAGCTTCAATGCCTTTTCTTAGGGGCACTCACCTTTTGTTTATTTTTGGTTTAAGCATTAGATACCTTTTTGCAATTGTTGGATATGACTTTAAAGCATAACCAAGCATGCATCACTATAGCTCTTGTCTCAAAGTAGGTGCACTGTCACCATCTGTCACATCACACCATGACTTATTTGGACTTTTTTGCCCTTTTCCTTTGTGTAGTGTTTTAGTTCTTGTCTTGCGCTCCTATTTTGGTGGCTTTTTCTCTTTTTTGGGTATTTTCCTCTAGCAGTTTCGTGTCTTCCTTTGAGCGCTA